>NW_007578407.1:44481-47170 GCF_000690725.1 Stegastes partitus | reverse complement strand
GAGACTTAGCCTTATAATTCAAATCAGTCAGGTTAATCTCCACCAGTGATAATACTGTAGTCTTAGCCTTTTTATTTAAATGAGTCAGGCTAATCTCCATTGTTAATAACAATGTGGAGTCTTAGCCTTATTGTTTAAATTAATCAGGTTAATCTCCATCATTTATAGCACTGTAGAGTCTTATCCTTGTTATTTAAATCAGTCAGTTTAATCTCCATTATTAATAACGATGTCGAGTCTTAGCCTTATTATTTAAATCAGTCAGGTTAATCTCCATTATTAATAACGATGTAAAGTCTTTGCTTTGTTATTTAAATCAGTCAGGTTAATCTCTATTAATAATACTGTAGAGTCTTAGCCTTATTATTTAAATTATCCGGGTTAATCTCCATTAGTAATAACAATATAGAGTCTTAGCCTTATTATTCAAATCAGTCAGATTAATTTCTATTAATAACACTGTAGAGTCTTAGCCTTATTATTTGAATTAGTTAGGTCAATCTCTATTAATAATACTGTAGAGTCTTAGCCTCAATATTTGAATTCGTCAGGTTAATCTCCATTAATAATACTGTAGAGCCTTAGCCTTATTATTTGAACTAGTCAGGTTAATCTCTATTAATAATACTGTAGAGTCTAAACCTTATAATTCAAATGAGTCAGGTTAATCTCCATTATTAACAACACTGTAAAGTCTTAGCCTTATTATTTAAATAAGTCTCCATTATTGTTAACGCACTATTTGTTACAGTCAGGCAAATATGTGGTTTAAACATTTTTTTGTAGGGTTTTATATACTATGATTTAAATTATTTAGGATGATCTTTTGTAGGGTTTCAATCCTAAATATTTAAATTAGCTGCAGTGATATTCATAAATAGCACTTTAATAGTAATATTAAAGGTAACATTTATTGTCGTCTGGTAAAGTTTTATTTTATAGAATTTTAGATAATTTTCGTAGAGTTTTAATCATTAATAATTGAATTAATTAGGGTAATCTTCATGATTAATAATACTTTATCAATAATTGTAAATAATATGTGTAGAGTTTTTTTTTGTTAATATTTGTATTGATCAGTTAAAGTCACACAGCACTAGACAGCACTGTTGGATCTTAACCTCACCAAGGTTAATATTGTTTCTCTGGTGGAAAACACTTTGGCTCAAGGGCTGTTGTTTAAACGTGCTGTGTAAATACCTGTGGCTTGGCTGGTTTTGCGAGGACATGGCTGGATAAAATACCAACAGCATTACGCAACCAAATACTATCTACTAAAACAAACAATGCCCCTCCTGTTCACCTGTATTAAAACTGGTCGCTATGAGCCTAACGAACAGCCCTAAATTCATTTTGAACATCTCTCAGGATTGTGCACGTATGGATGCAGTGGTGGGCGGTGAGGGCTTCCCTCTGCTCCGACTAACAGTCCGTTCAGCGTGTTATCTAATGCAGGTACCGGTTTGTCTTTCGATTGAACCAGCAGCTCATTGGAACACACTCCCCTGCCCTCCCACATTCAGGGAATTCATGGCTTCCCCGCTTTGAAAGTGAGCGAGCGAGCAGCGTAGGTGCTGCAGGAGGCTGGAGCTGCGTGGTAGCGCACGGCGATGCGTTCACCCGGGGAGGGGAGGAGGAGGAGGAGGAGGGGGTATTCTCGTCCTGGCTCGAGCCATATTAGGACACGCTTCCTGTCGATAAACTCCTCCTACGTCACTGAGATGATCAGAAGTGAAACAGTTGTCACCTTCAAAAATGTCGCCTGTATTAACGAGCTGCTCCGCACAATTAGACCAGAAGAGCTGCTTTTACGCACGTCTTCATGTCAGGTCTGACACTACAGCTGCCTTTATATGTACAGCACATATTTTGTGGTAGCTTTAACAAGCATCAGGGGGAAAAAAAACTGAGCTGAATGAATTTTGGGTCATCTAAATAATCTTTCAAATGCCACATTCAGATTTTTGTGTCATTTCATTGAAGCTGTCCTTGGGCTGTAGATTGCAGCACTTATTTGTAACTGGTGTATCGATTTCTGCCAGCAGTGGGAGCATCACTGGAGGAGGAAATCGTGTTTGACAGGACTGCGGAATATCCCTTTGTGTGTGTGTGTGTGTCTTTTTTTAAAAGCACAAATGAGCCACGCACAGATTCTTCCCCAGACAATGTGTGATGGAGCATATGAGATGTGGGAGTGGAGGAGCCACGTCGGTGCGAGTGAGGGAGGAGGGAGGGAGGAAGGAGGAGGTGATGGTAGTGCAGGCTGCTGAAAAGTGTGTCGTGATTCTGAACTAAACGCACCTGATTTTTGAGGGGCTTGGCCATGGGACTGTGACTCAGTGCATCTGCATCACAAAGCAACACTCTGAAGGTCAGAACACTTGTACCAGACAATGTGTGCTGGTGGAGTTTCTGAACAGAAGCAAAGCTGGAGAGGCTTTACCAAGTAGAGCCACCTTTTGCATTCAACCTACCTCTACATCAATATAATCCACCCAGTACTTCATATAGTTTTAATAATCTAGGTTTAGACTCCATTTCTTACCCTGTATATCCAGATTGCATCCAAATGCATTTGTGCTTCCTGCAAATACTTGTTAATCTTACAAAAATACATATTTAGACTATAGGGCTGCAAGGTGGATCAGTGGTTAGCATCGTTGCCTCGCAGCAAGAAGGTCGCCGGTTC
>NW_007578407.1:41516-43017 GCF_000690725.1 Stegastes partitus | reverse complement strand
ATGGATGGATAGTTCAAGGTCCCAAGAGGATGGGTTGTAGGAACTTCAACAGCGTGGGCAACTGCAGCTCTAAAATATACACCAAGTTCTCACACAGGGCAGAGTAATGTGGGATAAAAATTATGAAATGATAATTTAATCGATTACAATTACTGACAAAATGACATTTAATTAGGGAGCAGGTGTAGCTTCTTCTCATTTGTTCAAGCAAGCAAATCTTTTTTATATAGTACCTTATCATTTCAAAGTGCTTAACAGGCAAATATAATAAACAAAACAGAATAAAACATATAATCAAGATTAAAATAGTATATTCAATTAATCAAAAATAGTACATGCAAGTTGGATAAAGTACACAGATGAATAAAATGATTAAAACTGATTGAATAAACAGCAATAAAAGACCAGAGATGAGAAAATAAAAGCATGTAAAAGATAAAATGTAGAATAAAATAGAAAAAAATAAATTCAGCGTGTAAGACCAGTTTACTAGTGGAAATAAAGAAACAATCCTATGACTGTGTATGGGTTTTGTAGGTACATATGAGTGTATACAGGTGTGTGTGTGTTCACGTGCTGCCTGCTGAGGTGAGCAGGTGTCAGTCCGTTCTAACCGGTGTGTATTTCAGGAGGGTTGAGGCGGACCAATTGGTCGCCAGGCAACCAAGTTTGGTCTTGCTCATGTTACACAGATCTCCTGTCCGTCTCTCGTTCTCTCTGTGTCCTAGCTGGGAACCCTTTTAAGGACTTGCTGAAGACATTTCAATTTAAAACCTTTTTTTTTTGGATACTAATTCAACTCCAAGCGTTAAAGTTTCTGGTTGCCAGTTGCAGGCGTTGCTGCTCTGTGGCTGTTAGGATGCAGCAGCTGGCCATGAAGGTCCTTTGTTCCACTTGGATGCTTCTAGCGGTGGTTTCCTCTGTGTATTCCCAGTCAGGTATGGGTTATTTTCCCAATGTGTGACATCTAAGCGTATCTAGATGTTGTCAGAAACCTGCTGGTGTGTCTCCTTATACTTGGCATCTGGCGTTTCCTTGACACCTCGTTTCCTCCAGAATCTGGTTCTGTTTTCTTTCTCTTCTTTTTTTTTCTTCTAATTCTTTATTGAATTTCCCTTCTGGGATAAATAAAGTATTTTTCATTTCATTTCTCATTCACTTTGAAGGTAGTTTGTTCTCCAGCTAACATGCAGTTAAAATGTTAATCTGACATCATTTTGTCTTTGTCATGACAAACTTTTGCCCTTTTTTTTTCTCGCCACCTTCCAAACTGGCAGGATGTCTTTAATGCATTAATGCAGCTGTTACAGGGTTTGTGTGGGGGAGGATGATTGCGCATCGGCCAATCAATTGGGTTTGATTGACAATAACCGATTAACTGCCAGTTTCGTCCCTCCTACAGATTGTTCTCAAGCTCAGTCATGTGACCAGTGCGTTGGAGACATATTTTTCAACCTGACAAACTGCGTTTGGAGGCTTTGTCCAAATGGTGACACACGCA
>NW_007578407.1:0-41464 GCF_000690725.1 Stegastes partitus | reverse complement strand
AGTAATTCAACCATCACAGCTGCTGTAACGTTAGCTGCCCTGGTTTGTACAAGATGACTGAATTATTTATTTTGCCAGGATGCAGTCAAACACACACTAAATCTCCTGTTATTTCTGCCTCAGATAACGACACAGGCATGTGTATGACTGATCAGGGCGATACAGCGGACACCGGCTTGGGCTGCAGCTGGACCAGAATTTCTCAACTGTGCCCACGTACGAAACAATGCACAATACAGAAATGCCCACGGAATCTTTCTCTCGCCAACTCGGTAACTCATTTGCATGTTTTCTTTTTCCAGTTGTCGAGACTGCTGATAAAAGTGACTCAGGTAAATTAAAACGTCTCTGCCTCAGCAGCCACTCTCACCCCTCCTCCCCTCCCCTCCTCTCTCACTCACGTCAACATTTAGCCTTCCCGCAACAGTTGAGTAAAATCTTCCCCATAAAGCAAATTGTCTCAGTGGGGAGGGAACATTTCTCCTAAAGATTTTCCTATATTCTGTGTTTTATTGGTGGTGGAGGGGAGCACTGGTGGGTGGTGCAAAATGTGCCTTAAGTGTTAATCTGTTGATGATGAAGACTACTACAGAGTCCACATTTAAATCAAACCATTTGTTACATTTCTGAATTGTTATCCTGCAAGAAAGGACGAATCTAATCCATTTAGAATAACTTGTATTCCCTGTAAGAGGTTAAGTTCCATGTCAGAGAACAGGATAGAGTATGTTTAACTTCATCATGCAGCAGGATGCACATCTAAGAAAAACATGTGGATTCTTTATGTCTTTTATCCACCTTAAATCAGGGGTTTGTTTGAATCTGTCTCATGTCTATGTGTTGTAGTTTTGGGCTAAAAACTCTGAATTCTTGTTTGTTGGATGTTTGAAGATTTGTCAGAGAACTACAGCTAGCCACATTACAAAAACTGTTTGACCAACAAAATAAAATGATTTGGCTTTACTTGCTTGAATTTTAGATCAACTACTGAAATGATTTCTGCCTACAGAAGAGCTACTGTATCTAAAAAAAACAAACAAACTGATGTTGAAGAGCTGCAACCAGCAATAGTTTCAATTAGTTTTCTTCCCTGATTAACCAACTGATTGTTTGATCTATAAAAATGTCCATCGTAATTTCATCAGGTCCAGAAGGTCTTTCAAATGCTTGTTTAGTTCAGTCTACAACTGAAAAGATGTTCAGCTCACTATTGCTTTAGTCAGACTTGGATCAATCTTTAAATTCATACGTATTATAACATGAGGTTAATTTACGCATTTTGTTCACCGAAACATAGTGAGACGAGGTGACATCCTCAAATCGTTTGTATTATCTGACCAGCTATCCAAAACCCAACGATAACAAAATAACAGTGGTGTTAAAAAAAAAAAAAAAGAAAAAAAGGAAAATCCTGTCATTTTAGTGCCTGGCAGTTTTCCTTGATTATTTGATTATATCTTGGCCCCCTGACAACACTGCAGCATCCTCTTGTGACTCATTGTGAAGGTGGTTGTGGATCCAGTACCATCTCTTCCTTGTCATTACAATCTTGTGCCTTTTTAAAAAAAAACTGTTTTACCCACCGTTCAAACTGGTAGGACGTCTCGCAGTGATGCAGCTGTTACAGTGTTTCTGTGGGAGGATAATTGTGCACTGGCGAATAAATTGGGTTTGATTGACATTAACCAGTTAACCGCCCTCCTACAGATTGTGCTCCAGCCCAGTCATGTGACGCGTGTGTCGGAGACCCCGTGCTCAACCCGACAGGCTGCGTCTGGAAGCTTTGTCCAAATGGTGACACACACACACACACACACACACACACACACACACGCACACACACACCTCTGATAGTAATTCAATCATCACAGCTGCTGTAACATTAGCTCCCCTGGTTTGTACAAGATGACTGAATTATTTAGTTTGCCAGGAGGCACTCAAACACACTGAAATGTGTGTTCTTTCTGTCTCAGGTAATGATACAGGTGCGTGTGTGGCCGACAAGGGCAATTCAGCCGACTCCGGCAACGGCTGCAGCTGGACCAGAGATTCTGGTCTTTGCCCATGTAAGAAACAACCCACACAAAACAACAGCCATAAAATCCTTCCTCTGTCAACCCCAGTGACTCTATCGCATATTTCTCTCCCCAGTTGTCGAGACTGTTGCCGTTGTCGGAGATGGCAAAGGTGACTCAGGTAAATTGGATTGTCTCTGCCTCAGCATCCTCTCTCACTCCCTCCCCTCTCTCTCTCTTTTTGCGTCAGACATTCAGTATTACCACCAGAGTCGAGCACAACCCCCCCCCCCCAAAAGGCACTCAAGCCATTTTCACCAGTCAAATCCCTGGCAGCACTAAACTCTGTCCTTTCCCTTCAAGGTGACGGACAGAATTCACCCCCCCAGTTCTCCCAGGCCAAGTTCAGCATGCCCAGCTTCGTGGGAGGCATCGTGCTTGTGCTGGTTGTGCAGGCGGGCGTCCTCACCGCCATGCGTTTCCTGAAATCCAAAGAGAAGACCAACTATGACCCCATGTGAGTTTGTTGCATGCGGGTGTTACAGGGAGCAGAGAATCTTGAGTGTCTGTGTCAGGGGATGCTGCGTCAGTGCAACAGCAGTCTCTGGTGGCAGGAATGGTTAACGACACACACACTGTACCTTACCAAGCAATTCAGCATCTCTAGCTTAGATTGTATTGAGATTCTGATCACAAATCCCATCTGTCCATCCAATTTTCTGTCTGTCTTCACACAGAGAGTAGCCAGACTTGAAGACAAGATACGTGAAGGACAAACTGACGAGGCTGGACGACAGCGGAGCGGTGACTCATCCAGTTGTGACGGCAAGATTTTTTTTTTTTCCTCTGAGCCCCCTGTCATTTTTGGTTTGGTCCTCATATGCAACCCTTGGGGGGATTGGTGTATTTATACATTTTTCTTAAAATACTGCATTGTGTAATGAGTGTCTGTGTATGCATTCACTGTAGCCCTTACAAAAGAGATTTCCTCGATAGCTTTGTGATCAAACCCACAATAAATCTGAGTGTTTGAGTTGAGCTGTATCAATTGAGCGTTCCTAGCTGTGTCCTTTTCATAGTGCAGTGCAGTTGTGGGAAAGTAGTGATCTAATCCCATGAAGACCAGTAGGTCAGACAAGGTTATGGCAAGCATTTTGATTTTTTTTTTTAAGAGCCCTGAAATAGATCAAAATGAGACTCTGGAGCTGTTCATCATCTAAGAGTACTTCTATATTTAATGTGCAGTTTAAAAACTTTATAGTGTTTTCTTGAAACCGAAAGTTTAAATATTTATTAGGCTAATATATTCATTTTTCTATGCTAACTTGTAGTGAGTGCAATAAATTAGTAAGGGACCTGGAGAGGCCCCCTTGAAGACTCTTTGTCTCTTAGAAAATAATTCACGGCAATCTAACATCTAACCTCCAGTATGGCTCTACTGTTACAATACTTTGATTTGGGTGTTTTGAAGTGTCAATAGCTTAGAATCTTCTTCTTCTTTTTTTTTAAACATAAACTTGTTTTCATAGAGGAGAATTGTGTTTCGATTGCTCATATTTATAATATATAGATGTTAACCCTTTAATACCAGTTAGAACAGTTCAAGGAGATGTGATTATGTCAGTGCTGGTTAGATAGTTGTTTAATATGAGCTATTTGATTTGTGATGCCATTAGACTGCCTGAATAAATTATGGATGAACACCTGTTCTTCTTAGTGTTTGTGTCCTTGTTGCTTGCATGTGGAGAAAAGATAAGCTGAAACTGTATTCATCCCAAAGGAAATTCTTTTGCTAGATATTGCTCAGACAACAAAATCACATAACATGAGAGAATGCGGTGCCTAGTAGAAAAGCAAAACTATACATTACCAAAAATAAAAATAAGTAAGCTGAACTAAGACGAAAATAGAAAAGTGATAAGTAATACTGGCAACATTTGAGGTAGTAAAGTAATTTAACACATGATAGTGAAACATTACAAATGAAATTGGAATATTGCACATTATAAAGAGTTTTTGCAAATGTTTCTTTTAAAATAATACACATGAAATTGATATACTGTATGTTAAATGAAGATATTGCACATGGAAATTGATGTTACACATTCTGCTGAAACTAATATTGCACTCAAATAACATTGATGCTATTCACGTAGATTAATCGTAGCAACTGGACTTGCTTGAGTTCCTTGAAGACGTTTCACCTCTCATCCAAGAGGCTTCATCAGTTCTGACTGACTAGTTGGGAGTTCCAGACACTTATATCCTTAAGGAACCATTAACACTTGAATAACACCTGATGAAGCCTCTTGGATGAGAGGTGAAAAATCTTCAAAGAACTCAAGCAAGTCCAGTTGCTACGATTAATCTACGAGAATAACCATGACCTGGAAGACTGAGAATCTTCACAGGCATTGATGCTATAGTTCAGATCTGAGTGTTTGATGTTTCAGCTGTCATTCCTGCACAATGGGCAGGAGTCACACAGTTGGATGGTAGAAAAGGCCTCCTGTGGTGTTCTGTGCTGCACCTCGGTGTTCTCGGTTTATTGCTCCGATGTGACACCAGCGTGAATGCATGTAATGAGAAGCATGGACTATAATACCGAGTAGCCTCCTCAGCGTTTTCCTCTCCGACACCACCACCTCCGAAGACTCCTGTATATCAAGATCATGCAACGCATGCTGAGTTCTATATTTGCCCATCCCAGCAGAGGGAGTGAACTGATTGGGCTGCGTCTGATGATATGAATCACCTTCTCTTCGGTCAGCGCGAACCACAGCATGCAGCTCTGACAGAGCTCTGATGGAGGCCTTTAGGGGAGCAGCAGGGCAGCTGGTTGGACGCCCCGATCTCCATCTGAGCCAGGGACCTACAGGCCTGAATAAGCCCACACAAAAAAAGGTTTCCCCAACTGAGCAGACAGTGGCTGTCATCCAAGTGTGTTGACAAAGGACAGGGCTGAAAATGGGCCTTTTCTCGCTGTGAATGCACCCTCCCCCTCAACACATTTCCACTGAGTGAAAGGGAAGTCCAGCACACACACACACACATCACCGGGAGCCCACATTAAAGCTGCTTTCTTGCTGCTGGCTATTCTTTCTTCTGTTCTAAAACAAGCACAGAGATCTGCTGTGTGTGTGTGTGTGAGTGTGTGTGTGTACAGTAGGAGTAGGTGTAGCCTCAGTGTTTGTGGCCAGGTGTGTGTTTAGCAGGTGTGGACTGCTACAAGGAGGAAAGTCACAACCCACCTTCACCCTGCCATTTGGTGAGACATCCGTGTGTGCGTGAGTCATAATCACACAGTCTGACAAATATACTATATCAGTACGACACCCTACAACAAACACACACATACACCGTGTCGCACACACACTCTTCCCTTGTGTGTGTGTGTGTGTGTGTGTGTTGTGTTTGTTCCTCTGGGCTCCCAGCTGACTGCAGCCCTGCTGAGGGCGTGTTCACTGCGTTTACTCGGTACACAAACGTCGACGCACACGGACGCACACACAAACACACGCCAGGGAAAGTTTTCACCCAAGTTTTCGCAGATGGAACCGATGGAGGCCGTCAAGTAAAGGTAACACCACTTCTTTTTTGACTTGGGTTTTGTGTTTATTTGCGTGTTTTTCTTTAGAATGAATCGGACACGAGGGAGTTGGCAACCTGTGATCCAGAAGGAAATAGTTGTTGGCGACAGGTGTCCTCTCTCTCGCGGTGTTCATGGTGAGGGAATTACTGCACGGCCCTGTTTTTACTTAAAGCAACACTTTGTGCAACTTAACAAGACGAAAATCTTCAGTCATCTGTTTTAAAAAATTAAAAATGAATAAAAACATTAAATACTACAGCGTGCGCAAAAACTGTTCCATCGATTTTGGAGCTTATATCAGAGCAAAAAAAGTTACCACAGGAATGTCTCATGAAAGTAAATGATCACACACTCAATATCATGCAGTATACACGCAACATATGATTATTCTAGCGTGGGTTAAGATGTCACTGATTGTGAAAACTGTGGTGCGCTCGTTGCATGATATCCTGTTTGCTGAACTAACAAGCTTACACAGACAGCGGCTTTGCGCATGCGTTCATTTGTCAGAGGCACTCTCAAGGCACTCAGACATAAATATTAAAACAAACGCTTTGCTGGCTCGTTGGTGAGTTTATTCCTTTACAGTGCGGAGGAGAGAAAACGCAACAATGACAGCTTGTTTGTGACATGACAGTGATAGTTTAAACTTCCAGAATTCTTCTTGTCGAAAACAGAAATTCTACATTTAAAAAACAGCTTCCCAAAGATGTGAATCCATCCCTTTAAATGGACCTGGAGTCTACTCCACATTCCATAAGGAGCCTCTTCAGACTCAAACTCCATACCTGAGGAGGCCTCAAGTTCCTATTTCTGACCTGAATTTTGTGACAGGAACATCTCACATCACTGTAGTCAACCTGTAACTCTGAACACGCGAGCATTTTGATTCTCTAAACGTGAGACATATGAGATATTGATTGCGTCGAGCAGATTAACAGATGATTGTAATTCAAGCTTACAACTGAGTTTGCTTTCACATGGTGCAGCAGGTTTTACAGAATAATCCTTACTACATCCTCAGTATCAGCAGCAACTAAAATAGCATCATTAACCTTTATGTTGAAGATGTTTTGTAGTTCATCAAGTCAGTTCACAGTAGAGTATTTGGAGCAGGAAGAAGATGTAAGTCAGAAATAGCCCGACTGACACAGCACTTGTAAATGCCCTCGGATGTACTGAGCAACGAAGCGGACACAAGTACATTGAAAGTCTGCAGTGGTTTCCAACATGGGGGTCTGCAACCCTTTCAAAAATACACCTGATGTGACTTAAGACTTACACGAGTCAAAGATTCAAAAGCTTTGTCATATGCAGCAATAAACAAGTTATCAGTGCAATGAAATGCTTAGCTCGCTGTGACATATCCAGTATTTATGGTGCAAAAGGTCAAGATGTGGACAGTTATAGAGTAGTGCAAAATTGCATGTAGTCCTTTGGTCAGTGATGTTGGGGGACAGGTGGGGACGAGGCAGGATCTTGGATATGATGAGATGATCTACACAATGAGGCTGAAGACAAAACATACCGATGCTGCACATAATAGTGACCTCATTGTTTGTATCATCTTAGAGATTTCTTCAATTTTCACTTGTTTCTTGTGGAAAACAAATATTATTTTACTATTTCAGACCTCAAAAATCATTCAGATGAAACACTCTGAAGGAGAAAACACTCTCCAGTTGAACTAAATTGCTCACTGACTGCACTTCATTATGAGAGGTCATAAGGCAATAAAATAGGGAAGTACTGGTTTGCAGTCAAAATGTTGCTTATGCACCAAAACTTTCAACAACTGGAGCAATCTTACACTAGACAAGGTTTAGATTGTAGAACTTTTTAAAGACGATGTGAGGAAAAGGTCGATATATCGTATGTTTATCCTCTTCTCCGACACGACATTAAACAGCACTGACAGAGCACTGTTTAATTAGAGATTACCAGGTGTGCTTTGTTTGTGTAAGGATGTTGCTCATACGCACTTTTCTGGCAGGAATGGAGGAGCAGGCTGACACATCTCTTGACCTGAGCCACCTGACGGAGGAGGAGCAGTCCTCCATCCTGGAGGTTTTACAACGTGACTTGGACTTACGTCGTCGTGACGAAGGACGTGTAAGGTCAGAGGTGACTATTTAATCTCTTGAGGAGGCAGTTGTGTCCCATTCGTTAGCACTTACATGCTATATTTCGCCAGACTGTGCTGCAGAATGGTCTGGATGCACCTCATTATCCTTCTGCTCCGGCTTCTTTGTATTTCTTTAATCACAGTTGTATTGGACGAAGCTAAGCCAAGGATGTAGTGATCTCAAAATAGGGAACTGGTAGAACATTTGCACAACAAAAAGTTGTTAAAATTATTATTTCACAAGAAAAACAAACTAGCAGCACCGCCTTACTGCACCATCCACATCCTCAGCAAAACTTCACATTTCAAGTGTGGTAGGTTGGAGCCTGGAGGTTGTTGTTGAGTGAAGAGGATTTTGAAAAGCCACGTGAAATGTGTAGCCAGTGGCAGGTTTATTCCCGCAATCTACATCCAGTGAGTCAGACTGCAAACACAGAGACAGGAGATAAATAAAATGAAAAACCAGCATAAAACGTCTCAGTGAGGTGTTGGACCAGTGTGAACCTTCAGCTCCTCTGCTCCTCGCCATGTATTATGCAAATCTCTATAACTCCACCAGAGGGATGATTCATTCCTCCAAGAGATATTCCTTTATTTTGTGTTTTGCTGCGAGTGGTGGTGGAGACCCTGTTGGTGCAGAATCTCCTCTAAGTGATAAGCTGAGATCGGTTGACGATGAAGACTGTAGTGTGTGCTTCGTATCACTTTTATCAAACCACTTTTTGAACCCCTGTAAATTTTGAAATTGTTATCCTGAGAGATAGGATGAAGGTGATCATTCAGAATAACTTGAGTTCGCTCCAAAGGAATAAGCGCCACGTCAGAGAGCATGTTTTAGTATTTTTTTCCGTTGATTGTCTGATGTATCATTTAGCCTTTAAAATATAGAAAATGGTGAGACAAGTCATAATTATCCTCAGCTGAAGGTGACATCCTCAAATTGCTTGTATTACCAGTTCAAAATCTAAAGTTCTTTAATTTACATTGATGTAAAAACAATGAAAAGTGGCACATCCTGACATTTAAGTGTCTGGCAATTTTCCTGTATTGTTCAGTTAAACAATTAGTCAGCCATCGCAATCTTCTGTAGATCAATTATGTGATTTAATGACAC
Organism: Stegastes partitus; assembly: GCF_000690725.1. Lineage (NCBI taxonomy): Eukaryota > Metazoa > Chordata > Actinopteri > Pomacentridae > Stegastes > Stegastes partitus. Next base: position 32,618 of record NW_007578407.1, on the reverse strand, counting down.
TTCATTTGAGCTCTGCTTTGAGTTTTAAAGAGAAAACATCTTGGTCTTTATGTAAATGGGAACCTGGCAGGTCACACCTTTTTGTAATAGTCGAGATGACGCATGTCTTTGTGTTTTGATCTGACAGAAGTGACAACAGCGACGGTTTGTGACGTACGCAGACATCAGCTGTGTTATGCAGACAGGAGGTTGTGATTGTTTTCTGTTGAACTTGGCCTCCTGTCAACGCTGCAGGGTTCTCGAGCAGACGGAGACGGATCCGACACGGCTGCGCTTCCTCTCGGGGGCATGGTTCAGCGAGGAGCGCAGCAAACGCCACCGCAGTCGATCTTCGGGCTGCGACCTGGTCTGCGCCACCATACGCCACAGAAAGACCAAGAGCAGAGGTCAGTTTTCCATTAATGCAGCATTACCGTCATTGGCCGGTGGGGCTGTTTTCCCCATCGCTATGGGGATATCCCAGTGATGGCTCTGTGGTTGTTGCCATGGTAACAGATGTGCCCCTGAATGAACTGTTCAACGGAGAGAGAGAGGAAACCTCCGACAACAACGCTTCTCCTGAGGCAGAAGGAAGGCTGAAGGACAGCAAGGACGATGAGAGTGAAGGGTTAGTGAAGGCGTCTGTCAGAGAAAAATCCCTGCTTATGACATTCATGCATATCTGAGTTTCCAATTTTTTGTTTTTCTTTTCAGGAGTGAAGGAAATTTGAAGCCTGTGCCCACACCCAGAACAAAAAATTCTGTAGTGCAGGTCTGTGTGTGCATGCATGGTTGTTTTCCTCGTCCTTGAAAATACTTTCTAGTCATCTAAATACCAATAAATCATCTTAAATTACAGGATGACCAGCATAGAAATGGTTCAGCGTCACCCACAGGTATGAAAGTTTCTCTCCCCCTGTCACTGCACCTCTTTAGCACTCTTTGTACCATCATTAACTCATCATTGTGTTCCCAGAATGCGAAAGGAGAAGTAATGGCCACTCAGAGGAACCTGAGGTGATTATATCACACCCACACACCCAGATTACCATGAATAATGGTCTTGGTAAACACTGTGTTTAACTGGCCTCTGTTCCACCTCCTTTCCACACTCGCCGTGCCAGTATTTTAAAGTAATTTAATGTGCGAATCCATCAAACATGTTGTTGATAGAGCAGTTTAAGAATATTATGCATACAGTGGCTCCAGCATGCCTTTAGACTACTTTTTGCATACTTTGTGTAGTTGATCGTAATTAAAATGGAGGTTTTTGGCATTTGCTGCGGGCAATCTACTGTCAGTAACCCACAGTGACAAAGTAAAAACATTTCTTTTTCAAATTCATTAAAAATTAAAAACTGAAATCCCTCATTTCTGAAAATATTCCGACCCTTTGCCTTGGTATTCCAGATATTGGTCAGATGCATCTGTTTGCTCTCTAGTCTCTCTCTGTTGAATAAACCCCTAAAAACACATCTCTGTGTATCAAAAAATCATAAATAGAACTTTTTTCCATGAAGACAAAAGTAAAAGTAATCCTTCCATGCCTTTAAATGGTTTCGATTTCTTCACCATTTCCTCTAGATGCACAGAGCTATGGAATCCCTTTGCTTTCTTCACCCACCACTCCAATGCTTGTTGCAGCTCGAGCACACCAGCTCACCTCAGACTCTGCTCAAACACTATAAAACTACTCAAGTTACTCAATGGCGAGTTGTATATAAATTGGAGTCTTTCAGTTATACATGTATGAGTGGGAAATCAGGGTAATGATAGAGAACGTCCACTCCTGCTGTTTGCTATGTATGAAACCCCGGAAATCTCAATTTGTGCTTTTCAGATAAGCATCAGTACACTGCAGTTCAACCATTATGAGACCAAAATGTAAAAGATTTACTGGTCTAATGAGGCAAAAATTCAAGAACTCCACACACCAGTTCTGTTGATCACCAGGCACTGCATATCACTTGGCTGATGCAGTGTCTTAGTAAAGCATGGCGGTGGCAGCATCATGCTATAAGGGTTTATGACAGGGGTAGGGAGACTGGTCAGAACTGAAGAGGGATAAATGCAACCAAAACACAGTGAAGTTATTCAAGAAGCAACTTAAGTTATACAACCAAGAGAATGATGGAGTGGCTGCAGGACAAAACTCTGTCCTTGAGGAAGGTAGCGAAAGCCAAACTTAAGCTCCAGAGCTGAAGATGGCAGATGCTTCCTGTCCAGTGTGATAAAGCTTTAGAGGGATAAACTGCTTAAATACAGATGTGCAAAGCTTGCAGAGACTTACCCACGAAGAATCCAAACTGTAATTGCTCCCAAGGGGGCTACTGCCATGTATTGACTAATGAGTGTGAATGCATTTCTAAAATCATGTTTTCACTTTGTCTTTATGGGTTTTTCAGTGCAGACTGATGAGGAAAATGCCACTTCATTCATTTAAAATTAAATCTACCCCCAAATGGGCTAAAAGTAAAGGAGTCAGAATACTTTCTGAAGTGACTGTATATATTAGTTATTGAAATGACAAATGTGACTAAACATGACGCTGTGTTTTCAGGATGACTTGACTGACGGTCACAACGGAGACAGTGACTCTCTGAGCAGCAGCCTGACAGAACCAGATCCAGCGTCTCTGAAAACAAGCAGCTCCACCAGCAGCCTCCATTCGGGCTACACGGTGCACACACTCACATTTGATTAATTGACTATCCGGCAACGCAAGATGACTCAGCTTGGGACGGTGACGTAAAGGCTGATCTTTTGTTTTACGTGTGCGTTGTTGTAGCTCAGTGGAAGCATGATGAGTCTGTTCAGCTCGGGGGATTTCGGAGTGGTGGAGGTGAGGGGCCGCATCCAATACTCATTGGTTTACAACACCCAGAAGGAGGAGCTGCAAGTCAAAGTGTACCGCTGCGAGGACATTGCTTCAGCACGCAAGAATCGCTCTGACCCGTAAGTGACAGTGCGTGCGTGTGTGTGCATGCGAGTGTGCATATTGAATCATCAGTGTCATGCACCAAATCAATCCCTGTGTGTGTGTGTGTGTGTGTTTCCCCACAGATATGTGAAAACCTATCTCTTGCCAGACAAGTCAAGTCACAGTAAGAAGAAGACTGCAGTGAAGAAGAAGACACTAAACCCAGTCTATGATCAGACGCTCCGAGTGAGACCCTCTCTCATCTACATATTACATAAAGTAGCAGCAATCAAATCCCCCATCTGCCGTTAGTCTCGCAGCTCTTCTCCACGTGGCCTGCACCATAAGCATCTAACATACTGTAAAATGACAAAGCACACTCATGATGTGCTTCCTTTGCTACAAAATGCAAGGTCCTGTAATCTTTGTCCTGCACTTGCCCTCTTCATCCTGGTATGTGTTAACTTGTCTGATTCTTTCAGTATAAAGTGCGGATCGGCGAGCTGCGCAGTCGGACTTTGAACCTCTCCGTGTGGCATGCCGAGCCCCTGGGGAGGAATGTGTTTCTGGGGGAGGTGGAGGTGGCTCTGGGGCTCTGGGACTGGAGCTGCACGCAGCCGCTGTGGCAGGACCTGCAGCCGCGGGTAAGAAAGACAGTCGGTGACTTGCATGCAAATATGCAGTCACATAAATTGGCATGCCCGTTTTGAAATATTCCCTGATAAATATTTACAAAAACACTGTGATGCCAGCGTGTACATTTGTTTAGTATTCGAGTGTCTGTGTAAGCAGCAGTTTTGGCAGCTTTGTTGGAGACACTGAATATGGGGAGGAGTGTCTCTCGTGTCTCGGAGAGCTGAAGGGAGAGGAAGACATGCTGTGAATTTCAACTAAGGTTTTATGTAACCTTAATCTTTTCCAGCTTCCACACGTCTGCCTCTCTCCCTACTTGCTTTTCCTTTTTTTTTTTTCTTACTTTGTCTTTTCCTATGACTTAATCTTTTTTTCTTTTTTGTCCTCCCTGTCACAGATTTATCTGAGCCCAGACTCCATTAGCAGTCGAGGGAACATCATGCTCTCTATTAAATTCATTCCAGACGGGTTTGAGGGTGAGCACAAAGCATACATACATCATGGATATGCAATTTATGTTCTCGTCCTATACCACAATCACCTCAGGCTCATGCACTGAGTGTGTGTGTGTGTTTAAGGTGGAGGTCTGCCTCTGACAGGAGAGCTTCACATCTGGCTTCGGGAGGCTCAAGGTCTCCTGTCCAACAAAGGAGGCGCCATAGACTCCTTTGTGAGAAGGTGTGTCTGCTCTGCGACATACTGCCTCATATTTTGTCTTTACTTATTTATCCTGGTATTGTTTGGAGGCTTGACATGTAGTCAGGATGCTTCATTCTCTGCATTCATTAATCACATTTCTCCATATTCACAGAAAGATTTTGGATTATTATATTATTATATGGATAGATAGATAGATAGATAGATAGATAGATAGATAGATAGATTATTCATTCATCCCCTTGAATTCAAGGTATGCAGTAGCTCACACAGGTTACATTCAAGATAAGGGAAGATAAGGAAACAATGCACATAAGAACATGCAATTAGAAATAGAAATAAGGTACCAAAATGCTGGCATTTACAAAAAGGTGCACAAATTGTTGGTATTTACAATAAAAATAGAATATTGGAAAAGTATAAAAGGTACAATGTGAGAATAGAAACATATAATAATAATACGTATTTTACCTTATTTATTTTAATTTCATACTAGATGTTATTTGTGCTTGTTCAGGATTAATCATTGCTGTATTTTTACATGCACACCCATGTATCATTTAGCTCTTTTAAATTAGGAGTTTGTTCTTTTATTGGTATTCTGTTTGCTTTTCATGAGATTACTCGCCTCATTAGATTGAACTTTTAAATGTGATCTCTTTTATATGAATCGGGGCTCTGTCACCTGTGTTTTGCTTCATGCGTACCCCTGACTTTGCTCTTGAAATGACTCTGCTCATTCTCATTCTCTGCACCCATCAAGCTACATACTGCCAGACGCCAGTCGACAGAGCGGTCAGAAGACGCGGGTGGTGAAGCACTCCATCAGCCCTACCTACAACCACACCATGGTGTACGACGGCTTCCAGACCAGCGACCTGAGAGAGGCCTGTGCTGAGCTTACTGTCTGGCACCGTGAAGGGTTAAAGACGCATAGCTTAGGAGGGATCCGTCTGAGCAGTGGAAGTGGTGAGAATCTCTGCACTGTCCTTTTTTTTCTTTTTTCACATTCACGTTACAAAAGAGCAACTGTTCCGAGTTACCATAATTTTGCTCTTTTTTAAGATTGTAGAGAAAGAAATGAACTGACAAATCCACCTTCAGCAAGGCTTCATGTCATGTTGAACTGAAGTAATGCAAGATTGTGATGAAGTGACATTCTGAAATGGGAAATGGTGGTAAAAGCTTTTCAACTTTTCCATTTACACACACAAAAATAGTGCCATAGCTGCCATGCCAGGTGCTCGCCTGCTACCAGGGGCAACTTTGGATTCAGTGTCTTGCCCAAGGACACTTTAGCGAGTGCAGGCATTGAACCTTGTGATTAGTGGCACTCTGTTCTTGGTATAGAGTGCTGCTTCTTGTTGTGTTAAAAACAAATAGCAGTTTTGCATCCATAGATATAGTCGCATCCAGTGCGCTTGATATTTTTCTAAATACTAACCTGTAATATCACAATTTGAATATCAGGTTTCATGAAATAGGTTAATCTGAACCAGCTGACAATAAAAAGCAGCTAACCAGATTTTTAATCATGGATTTTTTAAGCACCGATACTTAACACTGAAAACAGACAAAGATGCTTGTAGAAGGTTTATCAAAAACTCGTAGATGTGTTTTGCAGGGCTCTATTTATCTGTGATGGGCAATAGTGCGGTCGACAGTAAGGTGTGGCGCTAACGTTCGAAGAGTCACAAGCGTCTAGAGACAGCATTACTTTCTCCTCTGCTGCACTGCTTCTGAATACCAGCCCGGTCTGTGCAGCAGATCTTATCTCTTATCTGGCACATCTCAACCCTCTCTCTGCTTTTTAAATAACTTCCTCATGTTTGTCTTTGGTTCTCTTATATATATTTATATATTAGTAGTTGACTTCACCTATTTAAATTCAGCTTTGACAATATTTCCCTTTTTTTTTTTTTTTTTTGGTGCAAAGCTGTGATCTGAGATTTGATGCAGTTTCATGTGACATTTTGCAGGTTTGGGATACAGGTTTATTTTTCCTCTGCAGTGGTGTTTAGAAGCGGTGTAGCGACAGATTCACTATTTCCTGTTGGACTGAATTTTGTCCCGCTGGCATTCCAGACATTTCAGATGGTGGTGTCACCCGAGCGAGGTCATCGCTGTGTCTCAGTGTCACTGTGCATTGCTAAATATCCCCTGGTTGGGTTGGTCGCTTTTGAAATCTGCCAAACAGGCTACAAGATGAGCTGAAGTTGGTATCACTAGTGAACTTTAAATATGTGCATAATGGAAAACAGTTTTATCAGATAATCTAGTAGTTCTAAGACTGTTTGCCTCAGTACTGATAGTGTTGTTCTGCTCATGGTTGATGTTGTGCTTGATATGAAGTGGGTTGTGCTGAAGATCAAAGCACTGACATTAGAGCTTCGTTTTCTGTCTCACTGTGAGTAAGATCACGTCAGTATTGTGGTGAGAAATGACAACTCTGAGGGTATGCTGCTTGTAAACAATTTTTTTACACAAAGTTGTGGTATTCAGAGGCCTGCTTATGCAGACTGTTGGGAATGTTTGATGTTACTGCTTTCAGATTGGATTTTGTAATTATGATTTGTTAGTTTCTGTAAGGAATTGCCTCTTTATTTCTGTTCTACTTATAAAATCATTTCCTTTTCCAGGTAAGCCTGCACTGACAGCAAACCAGTAATACACTGTCTTTCATGATAGCTGTGTGGTATGCTTGAGTAACATAAAGAAATACTGTGCATGTGCACGCTTGTACCAGAAGGGTGGTCAGTTGCTGGAACTATTTCCTCATTAAGAAAAACAGTGTGTGGTTGCAGCTAATGACTCACTGGTAATACCCGCAGCATCAGTAATGAACATTCGTGTGGGTTGTTTTTAATGGCAGGTCAGAGTTACGGTGAGGCTGTCAGCTGGATGGACTCCACAGAAGAGGAAGTCGCTGTGTGGACCTCAATGATCGAAAACCCAAACCACTGGATTGACACTACGCTGCCAATCAGAACTAACCTCGCACACCGGTCCGAGTGACTCGGACATATCCTGCACACAAACACACTTTCATATGCTTGGTCATATGATGTTCGGACTGAAAGGTCGCCCTCCTCACGTGGACGCATTTAACCTCACAATGATACACACATAGACGGTTTGTTTCTGCTTTTCATAAACACACAAAGAAAGCAGTAGCAGTGGAAAAATGTGACTTCATGGTGTAGATTTGAAATAGTTAGCTTTGAAATCAAACCTGTCTGCATTTCATTTGTTTTTACTTGTATGTTTTTAGTTCAGTCTGTGTCTAATCTGATGAAGACGTTTGTAATTCATTGTAGTTTATTAATTAAATATCAACTGATGAATCATGCAGTGTTCTGGTTCACTTACTGAGATTACATAAAGGAGGCGGTACTTATTAGAAGTGAATAACCACAGAGAGGCTCATTTACAATAATGGTTTCATCACTATTACTGTCATCTTGAGAGAAGATATGTTCAAATAATTGTAATTATTAGATTTCCAGGTAATATCATTGTAAATGAATAGGAAAGACATTCGCTGTGCTTTTTAAGGATTAGCTGACCACCACCTTGTGGTCAGACTGTGTACTTATTTTCTGAACAGACACATCACAGAAGGGACAGAAGATCAAGAATATGAGAAAAGAAGATAAAGTCAGGTACTTCTTTAATTACCTTAAACTTTTTTCAACATTATGTGTTTATACATAATATACATATTTATAAGGAAAAGGCTGTGGAGTAGAGGTTTTGTCAAGAATCAGAACTCCTCTCCAGCAGATGGCAATGTTAACATTCTGCCTCAAGATGAAATGAAAGCTGAAGTGAAGCTACAGAAATGAAATGAAAAAAAAAACTTTATTTATCCCAGAAGGGAAATTCAATCTTGTAAAAGCTCACTTTTAAAAAAAAATCAATATAACATATATTCTATACAACAACAACAACAACAACAACAATCATTCAGTCAGTCAGATTTGTAATATAATAATAATAATAATAACAATATACAGGCTTTCTAATTACAGGATAAGGCTATATGTGTTTTGAACCCTGTGATTTCTGAATCTCATGTCAGGTGGTCACATTAGTTGCACCATTTTTTGTTCACGCCAGATACTGAAACTCCAGTATTATTGCATTTGATATGCTGTGCTTATTATTACCAATACCTGTTCTTCAATAGTCTTCTGAGATGCACCGTATAATCTAAATGACCTTTTATGAATCATCAGTCATTCAGCCAAGACCTTTATATTTAAGCATGAACACTGAGAGTCACTATGGCAATTCTTGATATGGGCCCTTGTTGGGTCTTCGTTATAATCCACAAGGAGGGATTCCTCAGTGAAAGAGATCACTTGTCTTTTTATCTGATTATTTGGGTTTATCAGATCATTACTTTTTCATACTACTGTGCCAAGTTACTCATCCTGAAAAACATTCTGTCTGAAGCCGGCTTCACTGTGCAAATTGTTTGCTTAACTGGACTATTTTACATGTTGCTGTTTTACTGTTCCTTAAAGGCTAATTTAACATCTGGTCAGCTGAAAACTATCTTGTCAAGGTGAATACTGATTTCTACAAGGTAATCCTAAATAATTAAAAAGTCAAACTGAAAATAAGATATTGCATAAGTGCTCACCCCCTTCACGTCAGTAGTAGATGCACCTTTGGCTGCAGTTACAGCATTGACCCTGTGGCTAGATCTCAATCAGACACTACAACTTTACCCCATTTTTTTTGTCTTTGCAAAACTGTTTAAGCTTTGTCAGGGTACACTGAGATCATGAGTGAACAACTGTTTTCAAGTCAAGCCACAAATCCTCAATTGGACTGAGATCTGGGCTCTGACTTTACCAATCCTGACATTCACTTTGTTCTGTTTAAACAATTTCTGTACAGTTTTGGCTGTATGCTTGGAGTCAAATCTTCTCCCAAGCTGTAGTTCTCTTGCAGACTGCATCAGATTGTCCTCCAGGATTTCCCTTTACTTGCTACATTCATTTTACCCTTTACCTTTACAAGCCATTTCAGGGCCTGCTGAAATGCCTCTCCACATCATGATACTGCCACCACGGTAGAATTGTGAAGGAGGTCTCTCTCACTTGTTTCTTTCTTGCGCTGTCATTCAGTTTCTGAAGATGACCAGCTCTTGGCAGATTTACGCATGTGCTATTTTCCCTCCATTTCTTAATGATGGAATTACCTGTACTCCAATGGATATCCAGTGACTTGTAAACTTTCTTGTGTGCACTCCCTGACTTGTGCTTTTAAATAACCTTTTCATGAAGTTGCTTGAAGTGTTTTTTTTTGTCTGTATGGTGTAGTTATTGCCAGGAGCACTGACTCACCAGAGACTGGACCTTCCGGGTACAGGTGTCTTTACACTGTACTCACTTGAAACACATTCAGTGCACTCAGATGATCTCCAGTTCACTAATGTGTGACTTCTTGCACGAACTGGCTGCACCTGTGTTGAATTAGATGAGGCACTTCAAAGGGGATGAATACTGCAGCAATCACTTCAATTCGATTAAAGAGTAAAACTTCCAAGGGGTGTGCATACTTTTTATACGCACGTGAATGCACCGTTGAATCCTTCGCGGTTGCCATAGCAACGCTTTTGCCAACTCTTCGTGCTGAGCCCGTCCGGCGTCCTGCTTGGAAAAAATGTCGGAAATGTCTGCTATGAACAGAAAGGTGATACGTAGTCTTGCTGAAACTATCTCCAAACAAGTGGAGCACTGTGAGTATCACGGCTTAACTTCTCCTTGACTACTTATCTCGTGCTAAGCTAAGCCAGCAGTTACAGTAGCTAATAGTGAGGTGCGCGCGCCTCTATATACGTTAGAGTTCATAGTTTAAATTAGCAGCCACCAATAGTGCTTAAAGTCTTATAACTAATATCTTAAAATGTGAAATGTTTGCCATTATGTGTTTCCTAGTTGATCAAACAGAAGTTGAGTGCCTTATCCGAGAGTTCAACATGCTGCTGGGGCCGCCCAGCAGCCCTGGCAGAGCAGCACAGGGCCTGGACAGAATCAGTTTCAGGAGCATACTGCACCGCATGTTTGACATCACCGACGACCTACTCATGGATGAAGGTGTTCTGTCTATGTTTTGTTTGTGTTACAGTGAAAATTATTCACCCAAGAATGTACAAAAATAGACACTATTATTATTATTACTATCATTACTAATGTTGTGTTGTTATTGCTAGTACAACAATTTCCCTGAGGTTTCCACCAAAGGGAATCAATAAAGTTCTTTTCTAGTCTACTACATGGTGTTAACAACTGGAGATGTGTAAAGGATAAATATACTGTTTTAAAAGCTGTGCGTTGATGTAATGCATTGACTCAGTGCTATGTTGTGAAGCTTCGATGCCTGAGGTAAGTCTGGTCAGAATCTATACTGTATGTCAGAATGACAGATACTCAATCTTTGGATGCCTCTAAACATTTAAAGAGTCAAAAATGACTAGCAGGCATTCGATAACTGCCAGTTGTAGCTACTGATTGACTGAGTTCAGACTGTTTGCTAACCTTGGCATGTTCTGAATGTAACTGATTGTGTGTCCTCCAGTCTTCAGGGCCTTTGACAAAGACAATGATGACATTGTCAGTATGAAAGAGTGGATCGAGGGACTGTCTGTTTTTCTTCGGGGGACCTTGGATGAAAAAATGAAATGTAACTTCTCCACCTCTCTTTTTGTGCTTAAGCTCACCCTCTCTCACGCTCACACACACAGTTCTAAGCCTATCCAGCTAACAGCCATTATCTTTTTCTGTGCCTCAGACTGCTTTCACGTGTATGACTCGAATGGTGACGGCTTCATCTCCAGAGAGGAGATGTGGCGGTGGCTGAAGGACGGCTTCGTCAGACTGCCCCCAGAGGAGGACCCTGATGAAGCAGTCAAAGACCTGGTGGAGATCACACTCAAGAAGATGGTGAGATGTTTGATGCCAAAATATCATGGTTTGATCATTTGATGGAGGTACTATCAAAGGATCAGCTTTTAAATTGGGTGTTTTCAGGAGCTAAAAAACAATTATCCGATCTGTAGATAATTTGTCAACACCTGCCAATGTCGTGTCCTCCACAGGACCATGATCATGATGGCAAAGTGTCTTTTAAAGACTTTGAAAAGACAGTGAGAGAGGAGAACCTCTATCTTGAAGCCTTTGGAACCTGTCTTCCTGACTCCATGGTAATCACAAATTAAATGATGTTCAACTGTAATTGCTTAAATTTCCATGGCAAAAATTTTTAATCTTCTCTAATCTTCTTGTTTTTCAGAGTATTGAGGCATTTGAGCAGCGTGTATTTCAAGAACAGATGAAACAATGAAGAAACCATACTAATGTGCATTTTTTACCTCACTGTCTTTAATTTAAAAAAAAATATGTAATAACTGTTTGAACTCCGAAAGAAGTTGTTAGGGGAAACTTTTCAAATGGTAATGTTTTCTTAAATTGTACAGTTGTGCTTGATCAAATCCGACGTCGTGGTTTGACCTTTTTCTCCACTGGTTTCAGGTCAGGAACTGATGCCACCTAAGAGAGATGACATATTTTAGTGACATGCTTAAAGACGTTTAGATTATAGCAGAGAATTAGTTTTATTCTTAGTTACTATCAGAACCCAACCTGTTTCATTGTGTTCCTGATCAGACCAACAGTTGTGTTAAGTGATTGATCCGCCATGTCCAGTTTGGATGGTTCTGGCAGTTTGGGTCCAATCAAAGGCTCATTTTGTCCAGAAACAGTCACTGAATGCTTACCAGCCTCTTCCATTTTGCGTTTTCTGTTCTGCAAGTTTGTGGTCCTCGGGACAAACCTGACCGCAGGAGGCTGATTTGAGGTCAGTCTGTGTTCTGCGCCGCGGTCTCTGTTGGAGAAAGTTTGCTTGGAGCTCGAACTCTGCACTCGCTGCTGCTTTGAGTCAGTGATTGCATGATGTAACGTGCCCATCTTGTCCTCTGTTGGTGTAGTCTCGGGTTGATTTTTCTGTCCGTAAAACTGTTGTTCTTGGGGAGGTAATGGCAGTATAGGAAAGCTTGAATATTGGCTGATGTTCGAAGTCTCCCCTGTACTGTTACTGTGAAAGGTTTGACTGTGTCTGGGGATGTTCTGCTCTGGTGTGGTGGTTGTTTCTGATGACGTGGGTTCCTCATGTACTGCCTCTTTCTGTTCCCTTTCTCTCGCTTTGTTACAACATAAAGAGAGAGAAAACAATCTCAATAAAAGGTGTGTTTTTGCAACCTACAAAACACAGCTGAGTCTAAATTAAGTTTAAGAAAATCTTTTGCTCGTTCTGGCATTGCTGGATTTTTTTATTTTTATTTTTTACTGTAGTATCTATTCACCTAAAATGACAGCATCAGCACAGTAGTGTTTTCTTTAAGAATAAATTATTTGTACCTCTAAAGTGAGCAGCCCTTTTTATGTAACCCCTCCGGTCCTGCAGCTTCAACCTGGTGTCTTCAACAGTCTCATATTCTGGGACGTAGCATACATGTAGGACACCACCATAGAAGCTCTTCTCATCCATGTGTCGCTTTGCTGCTCTGAAACACACATTTTTAAGCGAGATAATTTTGCACATCTTTTTCAAAACTTTGAAGTATAATGAATCAGGTAAGTCGCATCCTGTACCTGGCACTCGTGAGTTTCTGGAACTTGACAAGGTAGACCTCCGTGAACTCCTCAGCAGGATACTCGTCCAGGGGCCTGTACTCCTCCACGGCTCCGTACAGAGCACACAGCTGGATCAGCTCCGTCATCACTCCAATGGCTGGGACCCCTTGGACCATCAGGTAACGGGACTCCAAATTGATGGTGTACACCTGATAAAACACAAAACAAATGTGCTCCATCATGTTAAGGCAACATTTGGCTAACATGTGCTAAAGGCTACATGCTAATGACAAGGTCTATGCAGGACTACAGCGTGAAAACCACAATTCTAGATTATTTGCATTGATTTATGTAGATTTTCAGTTACGTTTACAACCCAGCTGGGAGTCGCATCGTCTCACAGCCTCACTTACACTCTGTTTTTCTTGCTAATATTTACAGATAGAAGCACGTTCATTACCTTAACCGCTTTGTCTTTTCTTCCCTCTCTGTATTTTGGTCGAGAAATGCATACTTTCCGCTGTTCGTGGTGTTTGTAAACCTCCGGGACTCTCCAACAGTCGTTTTTGTTGACAGGAGCCGCCATGTTTGTGGAAACGAATCACCGACTGACTTATTTCAAAATAAGTGCTCGGTCGATGTAGAAAGTGATTGCGATCGCTTTGAATGTCTTATTTTGAAATGCAGCTCAGTTGACGATCAGCTGCTTTGGTCTGGCTGGTCGCTGTCAGAGCATATCGATGGGTTTGTTGCACATTGAACGGAGCAGCCTGTTTGACATGTACAGAGCTAAATAAGCAATGTGAAAATTATGTTTAGCAGTCAGGGCATTCAACCCGTAAGTGTTGTTTTTAACAACACAAAAAACTGCTTTCTTCACCTTCCCTCGAAGTTGATATCGCATCTTTCCCTGAGCGAGGTAAGTTAGCTTAGCTGACTACCAACGTAGCAGCAGCAGTTAGTTAGTTCGTTGGCCTGTTTACAAAAACTATGTTTCGTGCGTTTTTGCGTGTTACTCCTTTCTTATATATATTTTTTTAAATATACAGAATTAACAATGCTGTTGGCTAATCTCTGTGACGTTTTCGTCAAAGTTGCCTCCCATTGCCGACAATACTAAATTATTCAAGACCAAGTTACATTCAGCTTGTCAGCATGCTAGTGAGCATGATGAGCTTAACTTAGTCTTGTGTACTTCATGTTGGCATGCTTACTAGCAAAAGTGAAAAGGAGTTTTTAATGACACTCGACAGGATCCATTACATGCCCAGCTGGAAACCCTTTTTAGAGACCTATTAAGGATTCAGTATACAGGTAAACTGAGTCAGTCAGAAAGTTGGTTCTCTTTACACAAGGGGACTGAAAATAGTTGGTAATTGGCAGTGTTCATTTTTATGTTCACTGCTAGTTTCCATCTTGACTTCACCAGTTCTGATGTAGTGCCTTTAGAGTCTCACTTGGTGGTGACAAAGTACCACATTAGAAATGAAGCAGGAGTCTGTGTAAAGCCTTATTCTAGATGACTGCACTGCCTTGCATCATGTTTCACTATGGTTAGTTAGCATACATGTATATCTAAAGTAAACGCTATCTCAGACAGTATCTCTGATGAAGATTATGCAGGTTGTTTCTCTATTTTTGTTCTTAGCTGTCCTGTCTTCCAGTTTGACATCTTCTTTACGTAGAAATGAGAACTGGGATAGCTCTGTTTTTAATAGTCTAAGCTATGTAAAATGACTTGAATGTGGAGAAACCGCTTGCAGGGAAGGAAAAGGGCTGATGGTTGTGATACAGACATCCCATTGGTAAAGTGCTAGGGTACACAAAAAGTATAACATGAAACATATCCTTTTTGTCTGTCTGTTTCAGAACCAAGCTTTGGAGTTGTCCTGGGGCCATGGATCTCCAGTATTCCTCAGCTGGACTCAAAACAGAACCTCCTCCAGCCTGGACAGCCACAATGTGGAGTTGTGTCGGCAGCTGGGAGAGAGGCTGGGCCTAAAAGATGGAGAGCAGGTAAAGGAGTTTGTTCTTTGCTTCATTTCCCCGCATGAATAGTTATTTTCTCTATGTGATACAAGCTAGAAGTCTTTTGCAAGCTTACGGTATTTATCAGTTACTGTCTCAGCTGACGAGGTTAGAATTGACTGACTTGCTGTGTGGTTTTTCTCAGGGCTTCTTAAGACCATGTCACCAGGTCTCATCATTGCATCAGGTGTTTGTGGAGCCTCTATCATCTGATGACTGGGAGATCTTGGTGGGTACCATCGTGACTTACAGTAATGTGTAACATGCAAGTATGCAGTTGTTTTTTTGTTTTTTTTTAAAATGCACTCTCTGATGACTACAAGCCGACTCAGGAGTATAACGGTGACCAAAACCAACATTTTTAAAGCATTAGTTAATTATCTGCTTCTTGTTACTGAAATCCCCAGGAGCTCCATAGTGCTGCACTGGAGCAGCAACTTCTGGATCAGATCAGAGTGGTTTACCAAGATGCTGTCTTCCCTGTGTGGGTGGACAACCACACCGTCATCTACATCCAAATAGGTTCGTGTGTATGTTTAATTATTTTGTATTGTCCTGTTGTCAAATGATCAAACAGCCGTTGTAATGTCCAAAACGTAAAAATAATAAGAAACCAAACATAGTTTTTGATTACTTTGTGCCACAATATCTAATACTTTAATGTTTAATTACCCTCAGATATTACAGTTATGTAGTTTCAGCAAGTTTTCTAAGACTTCTAACTAAAACATTTGTTCATCTCCTGATTTTGTGATTTAGATATGCTGATAGACAGTATTATTTAACAATATGATCTGTTTTCAACTTTAAACAGCTTCACTCTCCCCATCTGTGCCCTATGGTCGCCTGGAGCAGTTCACAGAACTTGTGGTGTCTCCGAAGACACATGCTGGAATTGGCAACCTCAGTGTTTCACAAGGGAGATCCAGCCAGAAGCAGGATTTTGATAGACAGCAAAACATGGATTTCTCCTCTCCCTCAGGACCTGCACCAGAAAATTCTGCCTCTATAACTTGCAGCCACCAGTGGGGTGGCATAGCTGACCTGAAGAGCCTGCTTCGCTATATGATAAAGGGCACATATGACCCGGTTAAAGGGCAACCGCCTGTACCCGACATTCCTGCCCTCTTCACTGACTCTGTCTACAGAGTGTGCGGTGCACCCCCCGATTCTCTCTGCACCATAAGCCATGTTGCAACAAGTGTTATTCACTTATTTCCTTGGAGCCACAATTTGAGTGCGAGGTGGCTAAGTGGAGGTCAGTCTCCTGTCACATATGGCCTTCTCTCCAAAGTTTCATCCCCTAAAGAAACGAGGAACAGAGCAAAGCAGGCCATGGAGAAAAAGAAGAACGTAGGAGCTGCTAAAAATGGGACTGCTGCTGCTGAAGGAGGAGAGGAGGTGAAGGAAGAGGAAGCCATGGTGGTCAGGACAGTGTGCCATGGTACTGACATGTTAGCAGGCAAGGAGAGAAGTCAAAGCAAGGGAGAGATCCATAGTGGAAGAGTATGGGTGAGTATCATGTCTAACAGTGGAATATATGATAGTTATCTAAGTTCAGATTAGTTATGATACTTTTACTGTAGCTTCGTCTTCTTCCATATATGTTAGCATATCTGATATAAAAGATGTATTTTTTCAGATTCCACAATCGTTGGCCAGCAGATTAAACATCCTGCCACATTCAACAGTAAGAATTAAGCCGGTGAAATCAACTATCAAAGTAGCGTCGACCATTCGCCTACAACCCCTAAAACCACTGGTGAGTGCTGGAGTAGACATCCATGATTACAATGCGTGACGTCAATAACAAAGTCTAAGAACATTTGGTTTATTCAAAGCTGCATTAGATTTAATCCGCTGCTCTCCTTTATGTCTATCTGATCTTTGGCATTTTCTCATCAGCCTGAGGAGGATGATGAGGAGATCCAGACAGCTTTCCTTGGTTGGCTGCACACACAGAGTCATGAACCTTTAGCCTGTCTGACAGCACGGTCTGGCACCGTCCTCCTACATGGAACCGATGGTGATTCATTGCTACACTGCTGTTACAAGCTTGAGGAGCGTATTTATAAATTATATACAGACAAATCTGCGTGTAGCTTTGTAATATTGATTCCAAAATGTTTAATTTCAAAGCGGAAAAATTCACAATACATGCATTAATATAGCAGTTCTTTCAGCTACAATAAAATATCAATAATCCCCTCCTTTTTGTCTTATTTATAGCAAAGTTAGAATTTTCTTTAACTGTGCTGAAGCCAGAACCACTGCACGATCCTCCAGATCAGCTGTTTCTACTAGCACCCACTGTTATCCAAAAGGAACACATACAGGTATTGTTGTCTTGCATGTATAGTAAAATGCAATATTCTACTTCAATTTGTCAAATTGTCAAACCATATGGACAGAGCAGTCTTTTTTCAAAAAGTCTCTGAGGTGTTATTCACACTTGTCACTTTGTGTCAACATCAGGTAGACAGAGAGCCTGTAGCTGTGCCATTTGTCAAAGCTGCAGCTCAAACGCCAAACCCAGAGCTTCCCTCCCTCAGTTTTCTTGGGTAAGTTGTTTTTGCTCTTTCGGCACCTGTGCATGGTTTAAACAAGGATCCTTTTCAGCATTCAATTCACTCTGTATTTTTCATTTCACTGTCTTTTCTCAGTGCAATCGATGAGCTTAGTAGAGCTGGATTTGAGTTTATCTCCCACAGCCTTCTGGGTAGTCCCCTCTCACAAGAACTTGGCACTACTGGACAGGGACTCCAAGGTGGAGCACTACTCATCACTGGTGCTAAGGTATTTTTTAACTACTGCTGTGGACAACACAGACATTTTTACGGTTCTCAAAGGAATTTTGTGAAAATGAGCAGCAATAATTTTGTCAGCCGAAGGTCACCAGAAAACACAGGAGGAGTGAAGCAACTTTTTATCTTAACAAGGATTGTTTTGTAAAGTATGCAGTACTCTTCTCACAGGGGAGTGGGAAGAGCAGTCTGTCCCGAGCCCTCTGCAGGAAAGCCAGTGAAGATCTGGATGCACATGTGGAGGTGGTGGACTGCAAAAAGCTACAAGGTTACAGACTCCACAAACGTACACAGTGTCGTAAAAAACAAGCTGAAATTAAATAGAATTTTTTTATTCATCTGCAAATTTGTGGGTATTTTTTTGTTTTTTTTCTTAGGCAAAAGGGCAGAAACTGTGAGACAGATTCTGCAGGACATTTTTGAGCAGGCAGAATGGAAGCAGCCTTCAGTTGTTCTACTTGATGACCTGGATCATTTGGCGCGGGCACCAACTTCACCTGAACATGAACACGGCCCTGAGGCGCTGCTACAGCAGCACATCGCACAGAGTAAATCATACTTTTTTTTTTTTTCTTGTGCGAATGGGGACCAATAGTAATTTCTGGCCTTGATGCTGATTAATTTTGTTTGTCTGTGGCTGAAGGTCTGAAGGATGTGGTGGATGAGGTGGTGGTTCACTCCAGCCTGGTGTGCCTCGTCATCACCAGCCAGAGTGAGCAGTCCCTCCAGCCCTCTCTGACTGAGGTGCAGGGCTCCCGCTTCATCCAGGGATTTGTAAACATCCAACCACCAGATCAGGTCGGCAGTCAGACACATAACCACATGTGCACACACGCTGAGAAAGGCCATAAGTCGGGAAAAAACTAACAGCTTGTGTTGTTGTTTTCAGGTCCAGAGAGCTGAGATCCTGCGGCATTTGATTCTCAGGAAGCCCTGCCTATCTGAAGAGACCTCACAGACTCTTGACCTGGGGGCTGTTGCCAAGGAGACAGAGGGATACACACCTCAAGATCTAGCAGTGCTGTTAGAGCGGGCTGTCCACGCTAGCACTGTACAAAGAGGACAAAGTGACCAAGGTGCCAAAGACTTTAGCTTCACAATAATAAAAGTTCTTACTAAGGTTCCATATCGTTTATTCAAAGATCACTGTCAGTCATTCTTTGATGTCTTCATGCTTCATGTTATCAGTTTATTTTGCTTTTATGTTATCAGATGTGTGCCTGTCATGGCGGGACTTTGCGCAGGCTCTGAAGGGATTTATGCCTCCCTCCCTGTGGGGTGTAGACCTCCACACCCCGAGTGGAGTTGGGCTGGAGAGAGTAGGAGGGCTAAAGGAGGTGCGACAGCAGCTAATGGACACCATACTGCTCCCTGCGAAGGTCAGTCGACTGTTGCTAATTCCACGATGACCCAGTGGGTTTCAGTCATATAACGGTGCCACTGTGTCGCAAAAGAGGAGCAGTAGTAATAAAATTAAAAGCATATAAGCGTATGCAATGACATTGTATTTATTATTAAACACTATAATTATTATTGATTGTTATAAAGATGAGCTCTTAAAAGTCTCAACAAAAGCAGGACCAGAGGGGGGAATGTCGATGGAATGAACAATGGTTCAAATCAATCCATTTTATTTAATTAAAGTCAAATTCACCAGCACCTTCAGCCTATTATTTAGTTTACGCTTAATTTTGAAGCCTCTGTTATAATCAGTTTTATTTCTACCATTCTGTTCTATCCAGAACAATAAACGTGGGCCTTCCTTGTTCACATGATTGGAGGTTATAAATAATGAAAATGGCTTTGTTTTTAATAAATTCAAATCTGTCTTTGGTTTCAGCTAATCACTTACCAATTTATCGCCTAGTGTTTGAGTTATAGTACAATTTCAGTGTTTGATTTAATTTTTAATATTTCTGCTTCACATGTGATTCATAATAGTGCTTCCAGTTGATTAAAAAACGAATCAGGCTGCCTTGGGATTAGTGGGGTTGATTTGATCTATTTTTATCATTTAATTTTTGATGCTGCTCGCCCCGAGTCTGCGCTGATGCTGTATTTGTTTTTTTGTTTTTTTTACCCCAAACCTGATCCATGAGCCAGTTCCCAAAAAAATAAGGTCTTTAAGGGAAAGAACACAACAATATTCCATCTGTTTTTAAAGACTTATGGCCATAAGTTTTGTAAGAACATAATGTGCTTCCAAGATAACTCAAAGTCAGTGATGAGATTTTATGTGTTCACTGCTAAGTGTGGTGTCCTTCAATGCACAGTATTGGTTTTAGGAGGAATAACAAGAGAGTACCTGACTTTTCTGTTTGCATCCTTTTACATTAAACAACAGTGAATGCAGGGACCTTGACCAAAAATTGTCAGACAACATTACTAAAGCATTAAATTGGACACAACTTATTGCACAGTAATTAATTGTAGGTCTGTATTGCAGTATCCCATCCTGTTCGCCAATCTTCCTATCCGCCATCGCTCGGGAATTCTGCTGTATGGAGCTCCTGGTACAGGGAAGACACTGCTGGCTAGAGCTGTAGCCAAAGATAGCGGTATGAACTTCATCAGCATAAAGGTAGGCTGGGCTTTGGCTCTGACAGTTAAAAAGAAGACTGTGCCCTTCTGTGTGAGAGCACAAGTGTATCTCCAGTGACCCATGAATTTTACTTCTCGCCAGGGACCTGAACTTCTGAGTAAGTACATTGGAGCCAGTGAGCAAGGAGTCCGTGATGTCTTCCAGAGGTTAGTAAACTTTCAAACTCTTCCCAACACCACGTTGCCACGCTATTATACTTTTGTGGCAAGTTTAATGAGTGTCATCAAATATTTATAGTAATATAAGCCCCAGTCATGATCATTCATAGAAGTGGAGTCATTTCCTTTCCTTCCATTTGATTGGTCCTTCGTCTGCCTGTTCCAGGGCACAAGCTGCCAAGCCGTGCATCCTGTTCTTCGATGAGTTTGACTCTCTGGCTCCCAGGAGGGGCCACGACAGCACAGGTGTAACTGACCGTGTGGTCAACCAGCTCCTCACCCAGCTGGACGGGGTGGAAGGGCTGCAAGGTAGGATCATACATCACTGTACTATATACAGTGTTATGTGTACTTAATGACATGTGTCAGAAAAGTTTCAGGACTGGTGTCACAAAGATATATTTCAAATCCAAACTATAGACTACAAGTTTTCTCCTTCGAAATAATCCCCCTGGAGTCTAACACACCTTCCCAGCCTTCTCTGCCACGCCGCCATGCACTCCTGGAAGGATTCTTCCAGGATCCTCCGCAGCTCCGCCGTCACAGCCATCTGATGTCGTCCATGTCTTCAAAACAGGTCCCCTTGATGACCCCTTGAGCTTGGGAAGAGGAAAAAAATCCCACAGAGCCAGGTGGGATGAGGAGGGAGGTTGTTCCAGCACGGCGATGTTCTCCTCAGCCAGGAACTGTGGGATGCTCAGGGCGTTGTGAGCAGGCACGTTGTCATGCTGAAGCAGCCACGACTTGTCCTGCCACAACTCTGCACTGAACGAAGCAAACGCTACAGGATCTCTTTGTAGACGTGCTGGTTGATCGTCTGATGAGAAAAACTTGTAGTTTGCAGTTTAGGTTTGAAATATATCTTTTGTGACACCAGTCCAGGACCTTTTCTGACACACCTCGTATGTTGACAGCCTGTTTTAACAGTTAACAAATTCTTTTGGCATACTCAGGAGATGTATTGCGGTTATGTTTGTGTAGAGGAAATGTGAAAATAGCTGTCTTGTTGTGGTTGTGTGCTGCACAGTTTCTTGGCCAAACACAGTGACTTCCAGGAGTCAGGATGATTGCTTAGCTACCTCATGGTGACAGCAGAACTCCAGGAAGGGGATTTTTACCGGGCGAAGAAATAGGCTGTGTTCAAAACCAGCCTATTGTTCACTCATTGACTACTTGCTGGGTAACAGATACTGAATAGTGAGCTGAAAATTGAAAATCGGGACACTTGTGAATATTTATCATTTTCCCTCATAAAGCTTTGTGTCTATGATACCATCTTCTGCTAGCTATCCCACGATGCAAGATGGTATCATAGACACATAGCTTTATTCATGCATTCTGCTATTCTGGACTTTATAGTGAATACATTTACACCCTTTTTACATTTAAACACAGAAAATGGCAGGCAGTTAATGTTGCACACAGGAAGGAGTGACATGGACACAGATATAGTCTGGCATACAAGTCCCTGTATGTATTAAACAAATAAATACATGGCATGTTAGTCAGTAAGCCTTAGAGGTGCTTGTAAGTGGAATGTTTTTACTGTGTGACAGAGCCAGGGTAGGCATTCTTCCTCATTTGCAGCCTTCATTTCACATCAAAAATGTGTTTTGTTCCTTTGCACTGTACAAATAATGCATGCTCACAGTTTGACACTAAGAGGCTGAAATTGAAGTGGAAAGCTTTTCTGTGCTCACCTGCAAACCTACATTGCACTGAGAGAATAGGAAAGGTCTCTCAGTGATGCAGAGGCTTATTTCATTTGGAAATGAAACATAACTACATATTCGTGGATTCTACATTTTCAGTAAGGATGGAGGTGTATATATAATTTTAGGATTTTCTTTCAAGGTAATTCAACTTTTTATGGAAATCAAATCATACGAGACACAAATAATTATTCAAACAAAAGCATTTTAATTCAAACTTGCCTGGGATCTTTAATTTGATTGAATTTAAATGAACAATTCTGAATTGTGTTTGTAGGTGTGTATGTGCTCGCAGCCACCAGCCGTCCAGATCTAATTGACCCGGCCCTGCTGAGACCTGGACGCCTGGACAAGTCCCTCTACTGCCCCCCTCCTGACCAGGTTTGTTGATTTAAGTCAAGAACAATGTGCTTCTCAACTCTACAAAAGTCCTTAAAAGAAACAGAAATAACGTTGGATTATGAGTCAGAAGAAGTTCTTGGTTTAGAATACGACTCCTGGCAAACTGTCTCCTCTCGTGTGACATTTCCAGGAGGCTCGTGTGGAGATCCTGACGGCTCTGAGTGCAGGCGTCTCTCTGGCTGCTGATGTTGACCTGGAGCAGCTGGCGGCAGCGACAGAGCAGTTCACCGGGGCAGACCTGAAAGCGCTGCTCTACAACGCACAGCTGGAGGCTGTCCACAACAGCTTGGGCGCCAACACACCACATGTAAGTCCATTGTGCTTATTGTTATAGGTTGCCTTAGGCTTAAAAAGCAGGAACTGTTTGTCAGTCCATTTTAGTATTATTTTAGTTAACAGTGACGCAGGCAGCCCTGGAGGCTAATTAAATCAGGTGTTTTGTATGCTTTTCAGCATGTGACTTACTCTGCTTGGGGATCCATTATCAGTTTGCTGCATAATTCAAATTATTGCCAACCATGGTGACAAGAATATATGATTGAATGACTTAAATAGCAAGAGTTACCTGAGGCAGAGTGAGCTTAAACTATTTTTAAACTGAGCTATGGCAACACAGTTAAGCCCCTCTGCTTGATCATGTGTTCTTTGGACACTGCAAATCCTTGAGTATGTAATCTGTGGCTTTCTGTTCCTCTCTGTGTGACAATCAGGATTTGACCTCTGGCTCAGACAGCGACATGAGTCTGTCCTCCATGATCTTCCCAAACAACAGCAGCGCCTCCGATGATTCAGTGGGAGAGGAAGGGGCAGCTGTGGGGCTGGACCAGTCCATGGTGCTCCTGGAGTCCAGTGAACTCCGAGTAGAAGACGAACAACAGCGTCCCAATGTCTGGAGACTGTACTTTGGAAGTTCCTATGAGTCAGAATTTGGGAATTCACCTATTTCAGGACTGGTGAGCATTACTGGCAAAATAACAGAAATAAGTTTTCCCAATATTTAATTAACATGCCTTTGTTGATCATTAACAGAAAGGAGTTGTTCAAGTTTTAATGAAAATATGCTTTTTTTTTTGCAGTCATTAAATAAAATTTGGATATCAGTCCCAGGTCTCTCATTTGTTTAACTGTACAAAAAATTAGTTTCAGCATGTAACTCACCCAATTGTCATTTTTGTTAGGTATACTCCTTTCGCTTCACATTTCCTGTCTTTATATTTAATGCAACTATTAAATAAAGGTAACATTTCACAAAATATTTTGGAAAAAAAAAGTTTTCTCCCTGAAGTTTAGTCTCTCTTCACTTTCTTCCATCCTCCTCCTCCAACAGAACTCCCAGTGTGCGTCTCGACCAAACTCCATGACCCATGACTTTACAGGAGGATCTGTTCGTGACCCCGTCAGCTCAGTCCCTCCTGCTTACATGTCCTCCCTCCAGAGTGGATACGAAGAGCTCGGCCCAGAGCAGCTGGAGCGCCTGCAACAAGACGTTAATAGCATCAAGAACAGCTACAGGAGAGCCAATGTAAGTGACAACAATAAAAAGAAAAATGTACCCACTGAGCATGAGACCAGAATTCAGTGCTGCAGCTGGGTTGTAGCTCTCAGCCCCAAATATGTCCGGCTAAAATAGACCACTTCTAACCCCAGCAGTCTACCTCTTTATTACATCATTTACTATCACACAAACCACTGTAAATATCTGAGATTCACAACTAAAATCTATATATTGTGTGAAATGTTCTGAATTGCCCTGTTCTTATTGTGTTATGTCAAGGCTAGATATAGAACAGTTTAGTAGTTAAGTTAGCCACAGAAAATCTGGGATGAGAAGAGCTTTGTGAGTCTGGCTAACTACAGCACACTTATTTGTATATCCTCATCTTTCAAAACAAAGAAAAAAATATGCCGCGTTTATTATGTTTATATAATCACACAGACAGCTTTTTTTATGTAAGATGCACATGTAAAGTCTGTAACTTGTGCTAAAATTATTTGAATTGCCAGTAATGCTATTACTCATGACCCTTTTTTTTTAAATAAAAACAACAATAAAAAAAACACACATTAATGCCATTTAAAAAAAATAAAATAAAATCGACATGTTACGTACATTTCTGTCACATCGTGTGTCGCATAGTGAGCTTATTTGTGACTTGTGGTTCTCTGGACTTTCATAACAGATGCCCACTTGTAGATTAATTGACAGGTATGGAAGTGGGCTACAATTAGCAGCAGAGATTCGTGGCTAAGATCAGTTTTGCAAAAGCATTGTTGCAGGTTTAATCCTTGTCACCTCTCTGCCATTTAATAATAAAAAAAAAGTATTTCAATATTCATTTAAGCATACAGCTGTTGAAATGATACCGTATCAATGGCAGTGATATAGACATTTATTGTACTTTCACTTTTAAATCAGGCTTAACCCAATTTTATTATAGATGGATATGTACCATTTAGATGTCAATGAAAGAATGAATGAATGAATTGTAATGAAATAATTGAAATGTCAACATCAGTATGTTTAAACATACATGTTAAAATTAGGTAATTTATGCAGATTTTTGAAGTACTTCACATTACGTTTTTAAGAAAATACTTGTCATGAGTAGCTTATTCTACTCCTTACTACTCCACCTACTACCCATGGCTACTGGAGAACCATGTCTAGTTAAACTGCTTTTGAAAGCTCTTGTCTGTACGATCACTTACTATGTTTGTTTGTGTGTGTAGGAAGAGTGTGTTAGGCCACATTCAACCTCCAGTCAGCCGGGCCTGGTGCTGTGTCAGGCTCATGTGAACGCCGCCTTGGCTGTGACCAGACCGTCCCTCAGCCAAGCCGACTGGAAGCGATACACAAAACTGTGAGTATCAGGACATGTGACTGGACCGGCAAGTCGCAGCGATACAAATTCCACTAGTGTTGATAGATTAAATCACTGTTAAATCACTGTTTGCCACACAGGAATGAAACCAAAGTCTATAGTTGTCTATTTGTAAGCTTACAAGAGTTAACGCTGTGATGGAGCAGAGACATTTCACAGCCATCTATATATAGTTGCTGAGTCATTTCTTAGGTGTCAAGTACCGAACAGTCTGAGATATATATAGTCAATACATTGGATTTTTGATCAAAACAGTGTTATTTAATATGTTTTGTTTTGTTTTTTTTAAGGTACGAAGGCTTTGGTGGTTCTGGAGACAGAAAATCTCTGAATACTGTCACATTTAGACCCGGACAACGTGTGACTTTAGCTTGATTAATCTGACACACCTGATTAATTATTTTGCTGTTTAACAATTTCAGAGTTTGGAGTCAGTTTAAATTGATACAGTGTTTGTATGAATAATGTTTTCTACTGATTGAGTAAATGAGACATTTAATTACCTGTGAATGTGAACAAGAATATAATTGCTGTACATATGTATAATGCCAGATTATTGATGACATTGTTCATAAATTGCTTAAAATGAAAATATTTCTACAAATTTTCCTCATCTTATGACATGATTGTAAAGTTCTTATATTATTGTCTGTTTACAGCCACTTGATGGAAGCAGACTAAATTATTTTTAATGTATTATCCAAAGTTTACTGAATATCTCCTTTTAAAACTTGTTGAAAATATGATTAAGATGTAGTTTTGAAAATTGCTTTAAACAATGACTTGCCTTGCTAACACTGAAGAGTACTGTGGGAATTATTTTGATAATTAAAAACCCTGCTCACCCACACAGATCTCCTCACTTATGCTAATTACCCCTGTGCAAGCTGGGAGGAGCTTTAATGAGAGAAACTTCTTCAGACATTTTGACTCGTTGCAGCAGGAAAACCACTGATTAACATTATTGCTGACTCGGTTCTATTATGTGTCCCACAGGTCTGGGGTTCCTAAACTTTTCAGCCTTTGACCCCAAAAATAACAGTGGCAGAGACTTGTGACCTTCACTATACCCAGATGTGGTTGGAGCATACAAAACATTGTGCTCAAGAGGCACACATGCTGGTAGGCTTATCCAAACATAAACACAACAACCTAACAACCACATTATTATTATTACGTAGTAGTAATTCCATATTGGCTAGTAGGAGAGTATATTAGCCAAAGTAATCTCCATGTATAGAATGTCAATTCAAAGTACTTTAAAGTGGAGAAATCCAAGAGTCATGTTACAGATTTATCAGACAAGTTTAAATGTTAAGACCCTGCAATAGTGTTTGGTATATAAATTCAATCTAATTTAAAGATTAAGATTAAAACACGACCAGATTTTTTGGAATATGCCATTCCAGACCTGTTTGCTATTGGTCATATTGTGCCAATCACAAAATGTATATAAAAAATGGATAACGTAGCTACTGCAACGTTATCCGTTGGTTTGTGGCCTTAAGTTTTGAAGCCTCAAGTTTGGCATTTGGCAGGCGCATCTTTTTTTGTTTTGTTTTTTTTTGTTTTGTTGCTTAGATTTTATTATGTTTTGGGGTTTTTTTTTGGCAAGAAAAAACGAACAAAACAAACATACAGTACAACAAAGTTGCCAGGCACTATACTATCCACAAATTTCAGTCCAGACTTAAATTGGAAATGTGTACAGGGGCATATTTGCATATTTATACAATCACTTCATATTATGTATCTAATTCTGCGAGACTGACAAAGTATGTCAAGGAGGAAGGAGAATGACATTTGAAACATACAAACAACAAAGTTTCAACAACATGTCAATCCCAAGGTAGTCCTGCCCTTAAACATTCAATTTTCAATCTGCTTTCATTTGATTTTAAATTGAAGCATAATTCACTAAACGAACACCGTGCTGTATTCAAAAAGTGTTGAAAGTAATAATCAAGACCACAGTGTTGCTACAAAAATGTTCACTGAGGTACTGAATCGAATGAGAAGTCGAATAATTTTCTCAAAGACTTCTATACAATCGGGATTCTTTTGGCAGCTGGAGAAGTCGCCCCCTGCTGGCTGTTGGACAGAATGCAGGTTGAAGCCACTTCTGCGTTGGCTTCGCTTTTCACACTCAGAGGCTCCATGCATGTTTTATATACAATCTATGGTGCCTCGTCAGCTCTTTTTTTTATATGAACATGCTTGGAGATCCTGGGTTGACTTATTGAGGTAATAACCGGCTTCAGTTAGTGAAGCCAGATAACAGGATAGTACAGTGCTATAGAGAACATTCGGGTGGATATATCTGTTTGCAGCCCACACAGTACTACGATCACACAAAGTGAAAACCTTAGTGTGGGCGTACCATGATGGGGCATATGCAGGCAAATCTAGATTAAAAACAGGAGTTACACAATGTAAAAAAATGTGGTCTTGGGCCACTATATGTGTCATTTGATTACAAAATCCATCAAGCAGGAATCCACGATAATGTTACGAGTATTAATCTATTTTAATGGCTGCACATATAGAAATAAATTAAGGAGGATTAAAGCGATCAGACATAAAATGAAGATTGATTTGGAAGAGTCTGTGGCTGTAGGGAGAGACGCTCATTTTAACCTTTTCTGTAGTAAAATCAGAGCAACCAGCAGGGTTAATAGTGAATCTAGAGGAACATTTGCCTTCAAACATTTTAGGTTTAAGGTTTGATCGAGCAACACGCGAGATTGCTGAATGTCACGTAATCACAGTTCGAGCCTCAGGTGAGTCATATTAAGCTGAGTGCCACAAAAATTCAGCAGCAAGATGTCAAGTAATCAGCACATTAGCACATCACAGATCCCCATATCTCTCAAGAAACTATCTGAGGAAATTAAGTCCATCTCACTTTCATTAACCTTAAAACTAAAACCCACTTTTAGTCTTTAAAACACCATATCTTCCAGCACTGCATATATGCCGTACCGCTGCTTTCAAGTAGTTTGATTTAAAGCTTTTGCGACACTTTAATCACAGTTTCTGAAACCAAGATACTGAATAATTAAAAATCTTCTTCCAAAATGGGCAAAACTCATGACAGCGGATCACAAAGACCCTCAGTTTCGCCGCAGACTTTTAATTTCCAAAGTCAGAAAAAATGTTGATCTGAGCCAAAATGTTTTACTTTCCCTTCTCTTCATCAACCACATGCTTTCAAAAACAGCTGAAAGAAAAAAAAGAAGAAAAAAAAACAACTTTAAAGATTACATGTGATGTGTGCACCCTGCAGGAATTAAGTGGAGCAATTTACTCAAGAAGGCAAAAAAGGAATGAAAAACAACTTTTAAAGACATTTTAATTATTAAAGCTCTTCTGCTGCTTTCAGTTTAGCTTTAGCCTTTTTTTTTATGCTGAAACTCTCTGCAGCTTCTGTATCTCAATAACTCCTGACTGAATGGTCCCGGGGAATCTTTAACAGCTTACCTGAGACAGACGTCTTCAGCTTGTTCCTTTTTCTGTTGCAGCGAGCTGTCTTGAGAATATTTTCCAATTGAAGCAATATGCCTGCTGTCGTCCTACACACAGGCACTGGCAGGTTCTGCAGCGGTAAATATAGATGCACGGGGCTGCTTTTGGCTTGCATTGGTCTTGTGTCTATCCCACACAATGCAGCATGAAAAAATGGCCCAGTGGGAGTGTCTCTGCCTAATCAATCTTTCTGACACCTGCAATGAGGCAAAGTCATAAATTACTGAAGAATGCACGTTTAAAACACACAAACGAGGAAAGAGTTTGATGTGAATCATTTCTATCTAATGGGACTGTCTGGTGCCCAGGACATTCAGACAGGTGATAAAAAAAAAAGAAAAAAAAAAGAGCCTGATTTGGACAAAATAACTTGGGATAATGTGGGAAACTCTCTGCCTGCCATCTCCAAGGACAACAAAGCCAGATTTAATTGTTTCTTGAGAAAAGAAAATGCTTGCAAACACCCCCTGGACCTTGAAACCATCAGTTCATGCCACTCTCTCCACCCATAAGGCGGTAGTTTCATTTGGTGCAGCTTTGGTCGGCAGTGAGGGGAATCCGAAAGATTTATCGGCGCATCAGACAGACGTTCCCTGTGGTCTTCAGTACATCACCATCCATCTTTCATTTTCCCCCGCAGGTCTTCTTTATCAAAGCCCAACACCGGTGAACATATGGTGACTTTTAAAAACTCTGGAGAAATTAGGGGAGCAACCCCCGGCCCAAAAAACAGGCACCTGAGGCGTAGTTTAGCTCATTTATTGTCACATTAAAAAAAAAAAAAAAAGTCTCTGCTTCGTCACCTCCTCCTCCTCCTCCTCCTCCTCAGTGGTGCTTTTTGTCTTCAAAGTCATCTCAAGTGATTTAAGTGTTTGCAACAAAGCACTTGTACATTTTTACAACATCAAGAGGCATCAATCTCCACTAAAATTAGATCCTCATCGATGCAAAGGAGAACAGGCCTTTTGTGTGACACCTTCACTTGCTGTTGCTGCTTTTTTTTTGCCAAAATAGAACAAAAGGATTGATATACTGATATAAAGAGGAGATCAAAGCAGAAGACGCAGTGGTGGGGTTTGACTAAAATCAATACATGAAAAAAAAAAAAAAAAGGAGTGAGAGGCAGCGATGACAGACGACTCTGGGACCATTTTAGCTCTGTTAGGTTTTGTTTCTTCTTGACAGGTACATTTCCTGGCAAGCAGGAATATGATAAAAGGTGTAAGAAAATGTAGGGCATTTTACAAATACAGACACCATTGTTTGTTTTTTTGTTTGTTTAGTTATTCAGGCTTCAAAAAAATAGAAGACAAACAGAAGTTCAATATGGAGAAATTCCCCAGTTAAGCTTAACGACAAGACAAGACTAAATTACTGAAGTCTTAAAAGTGAAAGTGACAAATTTACAGCTACTAAAAGCTGAGATTGTTTTCTTAACTGCAGTTTCCAAACTTTTCGTCTCATTAGCTTGGCCCTGGTCAGAAATCATTTCAGATGTGGCACTTTGCGATACAAATAAACTTGACTTCTTGTTGTCTATGACAGTGTTCCGGTGATGTAGAGTGAATACGTCTTGGCAGGCTACACCTCTTGCAGCCTATTAGACATGCATTACTCCTGTTGTGTCTGTAAATGCTGACTGACTGCAGCGCGTCTGGAGAAAGCTCCTCAATCAATCACCAGACCACCACCAGTGAAGATAAGACCTTTAGATTCATTACTGAGATTGCTGAGCTTAAGCAGCTGTTGGGTTGGACGTGGAAATCAATGTCAGAGTTGTATCCATTTATCTAAATCACAATTTCCTTCTTTGGTGGGCCGATCCTTCTCTGGGTTAATGCAATCATTTTGCCCTGGTAATGCAGGCCTGGGGCCGCAGGTGCTGCAGCCGGAGGAGACGTTACAGTCATCTGCCTGTTCAGAGTGGAATATTACCTGCCGAGCAAAGCTTTACTGTTAACATGAGGCCGATCTTTTGTGAGTGCATGTCACCAATCTGGGAATGTGGCTTTGCTTCAGCCTATAATATCCTAACAACATGGGAAGCCATTACATTTTGTGAAGTTATGGTTCTCAGAGTGAATCTTAATGACTTCAGTGATCTGATTTCTATTTTAGCATCATCACGAGGTGTGTGGCAGTGAAACGTCTCAGCAGCAGTCATTCACATTACCACATTTACATGCTTTTATGTCGCCCCTCAAGATGGATTGAAAACCCTTTAATCGTCTTTGTACTTTTTCTCTACTTTCTACACTAACTCCTAAAAGTTCCTCAAAGCTACTTTAGATACTAATGGATACAAATAAATAAGCCGACTATCACCTGAAGTATATGAAAAATGTTTTAGGTCTTCTTGAAATCATCTAATTAAAAAAAAAAAAAAAGAAATAAAACATTTTTGTTCTTGGGATCTACTGGGATTTTTAAAGTGTCCTACCAGTGAAAATACACATTTTTAACTTACATATGAAGACAGAGGCGGGGGACTTCACGGATCCCTACAATCTGAATTAAGTATAACATCTGAGTCATTTTAAGGCAGAAACTTGTAAATATGTAACTTTGCTGCACAGAGATGAGCTGAGTGGTTTAGTCAATGACCAAAGAGGGACTTTAAGAAGAGCTATTAATCAGTAACTCTATTCAGACTCAGCACCTTAAGGGACAATCACATTGACTCAGAAATTGCAGCATGCAGCAATGCTCAGTCTGGAGATTGTTGCCCTCAGGTCAGGTGAATAATAATGAGCGAAGGATATGGATCTGCTCCTCCAGTCGTCAATAGCAGCAGTGTTGCAGAGCTGCCTCTCTGCAGCCTCCGATGGCTCCACATTGGACAAATGTCCCCAGTAATGAGAGACTCAGAGAGAACAAGCCAAGAAAACAAGTCGATACAAATGATGAGCAGGAAAACTTCTCTCACATATTTTTTTTCGGCCCTACAGCTGCTATTGTGGCACCATTAGATTTGTGATTTACTTGAGTAAGACGACGTTTTGCCAATAATGCCCCTTAGGGAGAGACTGGACTATGGCAGCGCATTCGATAATAAAAGTATGGTTTCTTTCTTTGTATTGGCTTCACCCTTAATCCTTTCCTACTCTGAAGACACTTTGATGATGCAGTATGAAATCTCTACAAGGGCTCAAGCTTCCTGACCTGAAGCCTGAGAGAACAATGGAAATAGAAGCAGGACGACGGCAACAACCAGCACGCCATCGATTCCGACTCTGACAAAGTTTAAAGGATTTCTTCGGCCATCTTCAAACACACAAAATCTGAATTGGAAAATTGGTTGTATTTGAGTTTTTAACATATCTGCACATCTGAATGGAATTTTAAAGGATGACAGCCAGCAATACAAAATGAGACTTGAAAAATCCAGCTGTGCCCACTGCTGTGGAAGGATCTGCAGACCTCGCTGTCAATAGTTAGGGTCCGAGCACCCAAAAGGGTGCGAAGACCCTATTGGAACTGCTCGGATTATTATTATTATTCGTGCCAAAGACACGCGTTTTTGAGGCCCTAAACATACTCGAAAACTCACCAAAATTGCCATGTACATCAGACCCGGTGAAAAATTTTGTAATTTGGAAGAACAATACACACCTCAATAGAAAAATTGCTCCACAGCGCCACCTTCTAAATTGTCAAAAGCACATTTGGCC
>NW_007578406.1:357140-363319 GCF_000690725.1 Stegastes partitus | reverse complement strand
CTGAGGGGTTCCAACTATTTTGTCCACATGTGTATTTGTAGTTGTTTTGAGCCCATGTGGTCATTTTGATTCTCTCTGGTTGTCTTGTGTCTCTTTGTTGTCAGTTCACATCCCTTCCTGGTTGTTTTTAGGATGTGAATCCTACTGAAGTCGTTTTGCATCTCTGTGGTTTTTTCACAACTTTCAGGTGCTTGATTGATTGGATTGATTGGAACTCAAGAACAGATACACTCAGCTCAGGAGTCCTCTGGAGCCAATCAGTGGTCCATCTAGAAGGCTCACAAGCCGACTATCTATGTCTTCTGACTCTGGTTGTGTATGGCACCTGGACTGGCTCTTTATATCTAACCTGGCCGACCCTGTCCTTGTCTGTGGGACGTACAAAAGAATCTCCTCAAAAGTGTGACTGCTAAGCAACAGCAGATTTTATTTCTTTTCTGTTTTATACACTATTTAGAAAATAAAACACACTGAATAAATACAAATTTAGAAAGCGACAGATTTTCGCCGTCTTCTCACAGCAACACATGGTTATTCTGATGGAGCTCTCTCAGGACTAGCGGAGGGATTCGGGTTGCAGAATCCAACCTGAAGCAGACTTGGGCCACACACTGCAATGAAACACTTAAGACTGGGCATGCAGATGTTGAACCCTAACCCATTTACAGACACAGAGAGAATGGATTGGCACATTGATAAGACGTTGAGAACATCTAGAAACACCCGAAGGAAGGAAAAAAAAAACATCTATATACATAAAGAATAAATAAAGAGAAATTAGGTCCAAGACAATTCCACTGTACAGATATGTCTATCAGCTGTGACCGGCTACTCTCCTGTTAGCCTTTTTTAACCTTCAATCGTCAGCCTCACCCATGATAAAGTTCAAATATAGTACAGTACAACATGGGATGTTCACCAACAGCATATTGCACCATTTACAGTGTCACAAACACAAAATATCACCCAGTGGTTGGCATCAACTACAGTTCCGTTTCAGTGTTTGTTCATAGTAAGGCAGGTTACAGCAGAGCTCTTTGAATGCCGTTGGCGAGGTGTACAACAGACTGCCTTGACAGTGGTCTTATAAAATGAACTCCACTCCTGTTAAGAGTCCTCTGGTTTGGCAGATGTAAAGTGGCACAAAAGAGTAGGGGCTGGATCAGAGCGCCACGGAAAAAGCAAAAAGGGTTTCAGAAGTATGGTACAAGTTGTCCAGTGAGCTTTCTCTGTCAGCCTTTCTGCAGACGTCTCATCCAGGCAGGGCAAAGAAGCCAACCAGAGTTGTATACATGGACTAAGGAGGCAGGGGCAAAGACCCAGGAAGAAGGCTCCAAGATCTGGACCATTTCCTTGAGGTGGGACGAGAAGAGAAGGATAGGTGCTATCTGACTTCCAAACAGTCCAGGTACTCCTGGGCCAGGTCATAGCAGAACCGATACTGCTCCTGGAAACAGAACAGAAGTGATATTATTAAACGACAGAGCATAAAGCAGTTCCTGGTGGACCCACCATTTTTGTGGATGCACCTATTTGCTTATTTGTTAGATGAAAGAAACAGGTCGTGTAGCTCTGTGCTAAACAACCCATCAGCAGTAAAGACAGACTCATGCTCACCATTGTCTCCACCATGTTTGGTTTGGAGTTGCGCAGTGTTTTGGCAGCAAAGAACACGTCCACCATGCTATGATGACGAATCATTTCCAGGATCATTGTGCAGGCACAGAACGTACCGCTTCGACCGCCACCATTCCTGCGCCAGAAGGGACGAACAAAGACAGATACAGACAGACAAACGCACAGAAAAGGAGCGTAAAGACGTGAGTGACCTCATAAAGATGTGGTACAGCAGCTCAGCCAGCTTTTCAGAAGCGGAGCTACACAGTGAAATGTCACAGTTTGACTGAGCACAGATCAAGCATGCTGTCAGAAAAAGGCCAACTGGCAGACTTTCAAGATGAATATCTGAGCAAAGTTCTCATTAAAATACAGGAGCGTAGACTTAATCAGATGTAAGATGTCTAACACACAGCCTGACCTGCACAAGGCAGAGGGCCCTGCATGGAGATGGGGGGTCAGTACAAATCCAAAGACACTCCTTGGTTAGTTTTTCCTCTGTAACGCTGCTCTCGTGTTTTAATATCTCTGAAGTGTGTAAGAACTTTCCTACTTGTAACCACGGCATGATTCAAACATGCAGTTGAAGGTGAACAGCGTGAATGCAGTCTGGCATGTTGTTAAAACACAACGTCCAGCCTTCAGCGGAGGCTCTGAAAGTTATTCCAAGGCTTCAGTAACATTTATCAGCTTCTCGATACACATTACTTGTGAATGTGACTTTAAAAAATGTAAATGTATTAGTGTTTATTAACAGGAGTAAAAGGACTGATGTGTGGGATTTAGGAGGATGTATGTACACCAACTACTGAGTTTTCATTAGCTTAGAACGAGCCATTCATATGTCTGTAGGGAGTTTGTCCTCTTACACAGAGGCCACACATTTGTTTCTATAGGAGCCTAAACGTGACAAACTGTCCACAGACAAAAGTCTGGAAATGCAAACTCATGACAACAAAACTCAAGAAATCCAAACAACAGGTGGAATTCTTCAGTCTGTCTGCCTTGATGAGAGACGACATCGTACCATAGCTTAACCCTCTGAACCCTCACAACCCACCAGCAGGTTTTAAGAGTATTTTATGTTTTAAATGTCACATAAATCACACCATTTATCAGCCAGAGACTGTAAAAGCCTGTTAGACGGTTGGTGAATGCATCATTACAGTTTGAGGTTTAAAACTGTGATATTTTATTCAGATTACTTTATTTTACGTGTTTCACTCAAGAAGACGCTGAAAATAAACCATCGACACCAGATCCAGGAACCCTCCTCTTAAACAGAGCAGAGTGGAGGGAGACTGAGAGGAACTTAGACATGCTGGATCAAAAACAGGAGAAATGTTATGTGGCTGAAAACCATCCTACAGATCAGGTGGTTGTCAGATGCATTCAGCACCGTAGAATATGTTTCTAGATTTTCCATCCAGAGTGGTTTGAAAAACAAGTGATTTGTAGAAGTTGTCAGAATATAAATAGTTAAACATAGATAGTGTTCAGAGCTATAATTTCCCTAAATTATTAAAACTCACGTATTCAGAAAAATGTTGTAAATGTTCATTTAAGATTTAAAAAAACATTCTGATAAAACATAAAACTAAAGAGTTTCTATTTACTTTTTGTTTGTTTCTATATGATTTGGGGCCTAATAACTTTGTTATACAGTGAAAAACATGTGTTTGAGTTTTCTCTACTTTTAGCCATCGTTTGGCTGCTGATAGAGTTTAAAGACTTGATATTATGGGATGTGAGACATGAGCTCACTGTGGGTACAGACATGACAGAAAACACAGCAGGTAAATGCTCGGGGCTCAGAGGGTTAACCACCTGTACGACTTTGTCATCATGGTTTTCAGTTCACAGGTAAACTTTGTAAAACTAACATGGTGTTTGAAACACTCGCTGTGTTTTATTGTGGTCGTGTTGGCAAACATTTTATGGCAAGAACCAGTCAACTATAAGACAACAAATGGCGCTGTCTGCCCTCACTGTCAATAAATACAATGACTAAATGTCTGCCTGGTGAACAGCAGGTTAAATGAATTTCTTTTTAAATGTATAAAGGATGTAAGCAGACTCACAGGCAGTGGACAACAGTGCGTCCCTCCCCACACTCCCTCTGCCAGTTATGGACCTGAGCCAAGAGGCTGAGAAAGGCTTTCTTGGAGTCGGGCACGTCGCGGTATGGAGACCAGCGCAGGAACTGGAAGTGACGCACTACTAGCTGGCCTTCCTGAAGCTGCAGAAAACAAGGGTTGAAAGGGAGGGAAGAAAAAGGGGTTTGAATTGCTGCAATATCACACATCATATATGCAACATACATGCAAGTCATTGAAGAGCTTCCTGGTTATCAGCCAGAGGGGGTTCTGAACAATTCAGCCTTGTTCTGCCTCCGTTCTTTATTTCTACTGTGCTGGTAAAGTTGCACTGTGCAGCACATTAAACTATGATATTATTAAATGAAATATAAAATGACTGAAGACCATCATGCCGTCAGAAGTGATCCATTCAGAAGCACATTCTGACAAAGCAGCAAGGACCAAATCATGAAGCAGGACGGCCGATGGACACGATTGTGCTGCAACTCTTCCTCTGAAATGGAACTTTTTTACTTCAGCATCTGAGTTAGAATCTGTTTTCATTTGGCTTCATAGTCCTTCTTCATGTCATGTCTTAAAAGTCATCAATATGTTCATTATTGACACCTATTGATGCTGTCATTAGTTGTTTTCTGGCCACTTGGGGTCAGCACACAAAAATGAACACAGTTTTGTTGTTTTTGAAACACCTGCAAACCTTTTAGCTAATTTATGCTTTCTGAAACTTTCTACAACATTTACAGCAACTTGATCATTCTGTTAACAATCTGTTAAACTGAAGTCTGAAGTTCAGCCTTGTTCTCGCTCTGTTGTGTCCTCCACTGATTCTTATTTATTCCAAGTCTGTACACGGTTTGGTGCTGGACAGCCTAACCCTAACCCATACAGAGGCCATGTCAGGGCTAGTGTATAACCATCTGTCACTACGACCAGCCTTGTTCACATGACACACAGTCACTTGATCCATGAGTATAAAATCAATGTTTGGAGTAACTTAAAAAATGTATTTGGCATGTTTTGTTTTTGAGAAATCTTATCTGTTCGCTGTAGACACCTGCATGTTCCACCTCAGCAGGACTCAGGCTTCCTCCCTTTTATTTAAAATACAGTTTTGACTTATCGGGGTTCTAAAATGTCCATGAACATTTAACCCAAATCCATAATTCAACATGACCAAGAGAACCTCTCTCTCTGCAGATACTTTTTCCACAGAGTAGGGATGAGACAGGACTGAGCTTTTCCAGCACATGCAGAACTGAGGGTTTGTTAACTTTTCTACAACTTTCAATAAGGTCCAGGACTGTCACAGAATGCTTAATGGATTGTTGGACCTGCTGCCTCCTTATGCATGTACACAAAACACAAAACAGAGAGTCAGACATAAAGCCTTCCTCCACAGTGTCACTGGTCGCCCAGATTCTACAACCTGGAAGAACACAACACGACTAACACTACGTAAGGTGGAGGCTCAACAGCAAGCGTGATTTGTGACACTAAGCAGACGGAGATATTCTGTCATGTTATGTTGGGTGACAATGCTACTTCATCTACTGGACAATAGGATACCTTCTCTGGACAGAGTCTAGCGGTGTCCTGCTCTGTAGTGTCAGTCTCCTCAGCATCCTGCAAAGAGGCCACGTGCAAACAGTTTCTGACATGGTGTCACAGTAAGTGAGGGGTGGAGCAGGAGTGAGGGAGTGATGGGAGTGATGGGAGGCTGAGGCCACTGTGATGGTAAGGTGGAGGAGCTGGGAGGGTCTGTCAGCTACACAAGGCTTAATGACAAGGACAAATCTGCTGATCTAGCTGCTGGAAGCCTCTACAGAAGCCTGCCGAGGATCTACTGAGGTCAACGGGAAGGAGCTGGAAATGTCACTCTAGTGTAAAGTAGGAACTAAACGACTTGGACAAGACGCAGACATGGACGGATAAAAAGAGTCACGACCGAACAGGAACAGAAACATTTGAATCATACTCAGATATTGGATTTGGTCAAAACATAGAAGCTTCATTTAAACATTTAAACATGGAGTTCTCCAGCATCACATAATTGATCAAACTAAATCATATCTAGTTATTAAACAGGTCTTGGCTCTATATGTGGCTAATAATAACGTTAGAATGATGTTGATACAGCAGCTTTGATTATTATGCATCAAATTATTTTAGCTGCTGGGAAAAACAAATGTGAGTTGGACCTGGGTCACCGTTCAGAACCATTCTGCTGGTATCAGGCTGAATTAACCCTCTGAAACATAAAGGAAGTGATTTGGAAAATGCTTCCCATAGCAACAGAGCTGAAACAGTTCTGTGCTGAGACCTGAGCAAATGC
This sequence comes from Stegastes partitus, assembly GCF_000690725.1. Taxonomy (NCBI): domain Eukaryota; kingdom Metazoa; phylum Chordata; class Actinopteri; family Pomacentridae; genus Stegastes; species Stegastes partitus. The sequence goes on along the minus strand of NW_007578406.1, from coordinate 357,271 downwards.
TTTTGTCCATATCCAATATTAAAGGAAAAACTTGTTATTTGATAAGAAAATTAAACATTTAAACAACAATTTCAGCAACGAACTGAAGGTGATGCAGAGATTAAACGTTAACATCAACATTTCATTCTTTA
>NW_007578406.1:298002-356795 GCF_000690725.1 Stegastes partitus | reverse complement strand
ATCACCTGTACCTGCTGCTCTGTTTAACTCTGTGTGAACTAGAACGCCATCGGCACACCAACAAACCCTCAGTATAACTCTAACAAATGATCATAGAGGCAACTCGATGCTTTTCTGACAGACAAAACAAAAAACACAACATTATGAAACCACAGTGTCAGTTTCACTGGTGAAAAAGCCTAAACTCAGTCACATTTGCTTGTCAGTGTTAAAAAATGCAACCCTGGACCGAACCTTCGTCACGGGTAGTTTGTACAGACACAGGACCAATCATTTATTATGACATACCGTTTCCCACATGCCAAATTAAAGTCCGTCTGGTTGTGGATTAACCCCTAAAAACGTATTCCAGCATTTCATTCCTGTCATTCCTTTACAGTTTGCATATCTCCATCCATCTCTCCCTGTTTGCTTGAACACAGCAGCTCAACTACAGCTCTGCTCAAACACTGTTCAGTTACTCTACAAGACAAAATGGAAAGTTGTAGCACTGAAGTAATTCAGCCGCACGTTTGAACCTGAAAAGGTTTTAAAAAAGAACAACGATACAGGAACCCTGTGACTGGACAGGACTGGTTATCTACATGTTCACTGGTAAAGTGCTGCTGGTTTTGCTCACAATGTCTTCTAGCTTAGAAAAAACACTTCTTCATGTTAACTATATGAAAAAAAAACTGAGTTTTCTCAGGGGGGTATTTTTCAGCCTGACATGGCCATGAGACTGGACTTGAGGGTAGCCCTGGTCGGTAACCCATCTCGTACCATGAATTCAGCTGAACCTGAGCTCCTTGCGGTCCCTGTCTAACAAAGGCCAAAGAGCCCCTTTAAAATAATCTTTAATAGGGATATGCAGATATTCTAACATGTGAAAGCTACTGGACATGTTGGTGTGATGTTTGCTGTTTTCATATCGCATTTTTCCAGCTAAGACGCTAAAATTACAAACATATTGGACAAAATTGCCCAGAATAATTTGTGCAGCTAATTGTTGCACATATATAACAAAACCTAATGACGAAGCCGGACCATTGTTTCTGGCACAGCCTGCTGGTTGAACAGAACACAAAGCTAATGCACAAGCAAAGAGGCGCTGGTGACTGCTTGCTCACAGCGAACGCAAAGGCAGCTTTGGATTGTTGGGTTCTTTGTTCAAAACTTGTTGCTATGCTAGGTGTTGACACATGTTGTGAATTCATGCTATACATATAAAACCTCATTGAAGTGAAACCATAACTGCATAAATGTTGCATAGAAGGTTTTAAGTTGTGACCAAGCCTCCATTTGTTCTGAACAATAACAAATCATTGACTCCAGATTTACTGCATGCATTCATAAACATGACGCTTGTTCTCTTTTCTCATTGTGGTGGGAGTCCACCTACCCGGGTGATGTTCTGAACACGGAACAGACGGATGATGACGTCATCGTCTGCCGTCCTGGACAAGAGCTCCACCGTCATGGGTCCGAACTGCTGCAGGCCCGGTTCAGGCCAGTATTGCAGACAAGGCTGGAAGCAAAGGGGGAGGAGGAGAGGAGGGGACAGGTCATTAGCCCACACTGAGCAAATCATTATGTCAGCAGCCAGTGATGGTGAAGCCAGTAACAAGACACCTGAGTATTGACAGCAGAGACAATTAGCCTAAATGACAATGATTATCTACAAATAGCAACCGTAAATTAAATGAGCAAAAAAACAACCCACTCATTGCTGAGAACAATCCCTCACATAAGCCGCGGTCACCTAGCTTGAATTATTCATGAGTCCCAATCATTACCATTAGCACATTATAAATTAATGGAGTAAGAGACCTTGGTTGTGCCCGGGAGAGATAAACAGGAAGTTAGCTGAGAGGTGGGACGAACGCACAAGCCAAGGTCTCCCATCACTACTGCTTCAAAGATGCATCCCCCAAGCCAGAGAAAAAAAACACCGAGCAGCTACACTGACATGCTGACGTGTTGCGCCGTGACTTTGGGGTTTGAGCAGAGCCCTGGAGTAGGAAGTGATAACGGCATGTCACAGTGACAGAAGGGTATTAACAGGTGACATTGGACAGTAGGGGAGATAAATATTTATACATCCAGACGGGAGACGGGCAGGAGGACAAACTGTGTGTGTGTGTGTGTTGGAAGGGAACGCTGTTAATCCACTGGCAGCAAAAGACAAGGAGGAAGAATAAAGTGACAAAGGAAGAGGGACAGGTTGCAGCTGACAGGCATGGTGGAAATGTTGAGCAGGAATGAGACATGACATGGTGACAAAACGGCGATAGGGAGACGGCAGAACAAACCCACGCATGAGCAAACATGGGGGGGAAACGATAAGAACGTAACAATGCAGTGACAGCTCATGCAAATTAAATGGACAGCCTGAATACGGGATTGAAGCTTTGCGGCAGAGAACCAGTGGAAGGCCAGACATGTGATGACCCCTCCTCACTGTGCTGAGAGCTACAGTCATGTCTGATTGAAGAAAAGGGGACATAAGTGTTTGCTCTGCTGCTATTGGCGTGTGATCATATGAGAAACGGCCATTTGAGCAGCAGCATCCTTCATTCACCTCATGAGCAGGACTCTACCCGTCATTACCAGCAGTGCTGAAGCAATTAATCAATTAAGCTATCTTCTCAAATATGAGAATCTGCTGCGACTCGTGGTTTGACATCATCACTGGTTTACTGTGTCCGGCTGCTGATCTGCAGTGTGAAGGCTCTGGGCTCTAAGAGGTGACAGGCATCCTGCAGAATCTTTTTAGAATTCTCTGACATTTTAAAAAATAAGTGGAAAAATGATTATTTGATTTGATTACTCAAAGATCATGAGGGTAAAAAGCATCCGTCCTACATGTTACTGACAGGGACTTTTTTCTACAAGGGAAGCTGCACTGGTGGCAGAAGGTAGACGCTGGTGTGCTGAATAAATAAGAAAAGTACGAATAAATTAAATAGATGCTAAATGATACTCTGAACAAAACACACTGTGATAGTGACAGTTTGATCCTAAAAAAATCACAGGCTCTAACAAAGCTGTAACATGTGCATTATTAGAGTGAATGTGAATGGCACTGATCAGAATCCTGCTGTGATGCAGACGCTGCCACAAGGAGGGATTTAATGTCACACATGGATAACTTAAATGCGGCATGCTGATAAGTGGGAGGTTAGAGCTCAGCCTAACAAGATTAATAATAAAATGACTTGTGTTTCCAAGACATGTGCAGCCAGCTGGTTCATTTTGCTCCCTGTTCATTTACCCAGGCAGAGTTGGACTGGTTGAGCTGGTTGAGCATCACCACAGAGGTGCAGCCGTAGTCGTACACGAGCCTCCAGAAGTCAGTGGTGGTACCGGGCAGTGGGTGTGGTGTCACCACGAAGGCAGCGGGCCGGAGGAAGCTGTCTGCGAGTGCTGCGTTGATGTAGTTACTGCTCTCTCCCTCAGTGGTGACGAGGAAGGCCAGCGAGCGGTCCGGTGGAAGCACGTCCATGCTGCGGTTCTTCTCGCGGTTCCTTGGCATCAGAGAGATGCTGCATTCCTCCACATCCAGGTGAGGAGTCACAGAGTTGAGAGTCTGAGGAGGCAGGAGGAGGAAGATGAGGATGAGTGTGTGTTTGAGAATGTGTTAAGATAAGATAAAATGAAAGACTGAAAAAAGTATTTTGATAAGAGGAGACAGACAGTGGAACAGAAATGGGATCAAAGGGAGACGGACAGAGGGATGAGATATTCTCCACTCAGACAGTCTGGATGTTCATACTTGACAAGCACAACTATCTCCAATCACATCTCCCAAAAACTTTAAAACATTTATTATCAGTAAAAACCTTCACAGGACTCATGGATGTAAGGATTTAACACACTTTCATTACCAATAGGCGTATTAGCTAGCAGTGGAAATTAAAGTTTGCAGAATGCTAACTCAGTAGAAGCTGTCAGTGGTGTATTGTGTCTAATTATGAACTTTCTGTCCAGACAAGACTCATGAGCAGGACTGAGAGATGAGAACTGTGCTAACTGTAGAAGAGGAATTATTGTGGCCAGGACCTGCTGTCACCTCACAGCCAGAAGGTTCTGGGTTCACATGTCGGTCTGGGTCTGTCTGTCCAGAGCCTCACCAGTTTATATGATATAAATATATAAGACAAAAACTAAATCTGTGGCTGTTAGAAATCATTAAACTTACAGCAGAATAATAACAGTGTTCCTCTCTGTATTGAGTTCTTTCACTGTCTTTATTCAAAAGAATGTTTTTTCAGCACATTACCATCCATTTTGTTTCTTGTTGCCTAGTAACAGTGTTCACACTAATCAGTATATTTACCACTTGAAAATCAAGCACATGATCACGGCTGTATTGCCGGGACACAAACATGCGTTGTGACAGAACCTTTAACCTTCACAAACTTCTGACTTGCATCTTTTAAATGAGGTGACCGTGCTGTCAGTGATCTCCTGTTTCCAGTTAAAAACACTCTGACTGAACCTCATCCGTCCTGTTCCAGAGCAACAGGAGGCCAGTGTGCCATCAGGCCACTATTATATGGAGCTATTACAGCTAAATGACAGACTGTGGTTTATGTATTAACAGCAAAAGTTCCACCGGAAGACAAGTGAAGTCCATATAATGAGCTGTGAGAAGTGCATGGACCTGATGACAGAAGCAAGTGCACCAACAAGGAGTCAGTTATGGTTTGATTGGTCAAAGGCATCGCTTGCATTCTAGTGGTTGGTGACTTTTGACACGGTTGTTTTATAAAAATCTGAGAGTGAGAGCTTAAATCTAAAAGCACAAGTTTGCAGTCTGAGTGCAAGAAGAGACACTGAAAAGCCCGCCTTGCAATTTGACAAGACTGGTTCCTTAGATGTGTTACATATATATATATATGTAATAATAACAATAATAATAATAATAATAATAATAATAATAATAATACATGTATAATGTTGGAGCCCTCGACTGCATTGTAAATCACGGCGTGTCTTCCAGGAAAATGCTATATGAATGTTAACAAGATAAAAAAAATCAATAAAATAAAATAAAAAATCTTTTTCAGTGAGTTTTCAAGGGGTTAAAATTCTGTCTGACATGATGATTAAAACTGCCAGAAACCACAAGAAATATCTGATCCCCTCCTCCTGCTCAGTGTTATTCTCCAAACATGTGTCTTACCTGAAACTCCTCTCTGAGCTGTGACGTGTTGCTCTGAGAGTCCACCTTCAGCATTTCCTTATAGGTGAGAGCAAACTCAGTAACAGGGATGGCCGTCTCTCCACACAGACAAGCCTCCAGGATGGCATCATGGATGAACACATACTGCTCCTGAGAGAAAGGCAGCAGGGAAACAAATACAGCTTCACCAAAGTCCCACAAAACCGTCACCGCACTCATGAGTGCCCTAACCGGTAATTGGCCACTTGTGAAGAACAATGCTGAATTTAATTACTGCTGTTGAATGTTGACTAATAGTCAAAGCTGTCAGACATTCTTCACATTGCCATGCCCACTCTCAGGCATTGTTTCCAAGCAGAAAATTGTCCATAAAATGGGGTAAAAAGTGCAGAAAACACATGAGAGGAGCCAAACGCTGCCCACACACCAAATTTAAATAACGTCACGAGCTGTGCAATTAATGAGAAAACTAGGAAATTTGTTTTGACATTCATCCAAACAAAAGATCAAAGAGGCGAGGATACATTGGAAATTACAGGCATAAAACTGTCCCTCTTCCAACTTATTTATCAGTTTTTATTCATTCTATAATTGCAGAAATATGTTTTCAGCTGCTAGACAAGCTCCAGCTGAAAGGTGAAAAAAAGAAATGAAAAGGGGGATAAGTACCATTGTTTTGGTTTTACTGTCTCCAATTCCAGGCTTATTAAGAGGAGAACTATTTTCCAACTTTTAATAGTTTTATTTATTCTAATAATGAGTGTGTTTCTCTGGCTTGTTTACTTGAAGACTGGGAGTTCGTACTATGCTCACGTTAAACAGAACCGCTCACAGCTTGTGTTTATTCACACAGTGGAACCAAATATCTCAGTAAATGGATGATATCTGTCTTTAATAAGCATCAGTCTGACTGTATTGTCGAACACTAATATGGCTTCTTCTTTGCTAATGAATGTTTTAACTTAATTATGTTCTTCTAATGAGTGTGGAATCATTCTGACACCAAACGGCCTTGAAACAAAAAATACAGTTTTACCAGTGAAGAACTGAAAAGAGCTGCACATTCAGTTCCTCTGTGTTCTGCCTCTCTGCTGTGGACACCTCTGCTGTTCACCTGAGTGTCTTCACCTGTGGTGGGGTTTGCATTCACACACTCATCTCTGCCTCCATATAAGCTGACTTCAGACCACAACACGATGCTGGACCATCACCTCCTGCTCAGTTAGTTGTTCTTGCTCTGCTCTGATTCTGCCTTGCTCCATGCCCTTCACCTGTTGTAACCCGGGTTCTGTTCTGTGCTCTAGCTGGACCCGCTCCGCCACCACTGTGTAGCCTGGTCAGTCCCTCATCACTTCTTCACCTGCAATCCTGTCGTTCATCGACGGTCTCCTGGTTCATTCTCACCTGGTCGCTGCAGCTGTCCACCTCCATTCTGCTACGTCACCCCACCTGTCCGTGAGTCTCAACCTCCTGTTGGGTTTCCAGCTAAACTATATTTCTTATTGTTCTCGTGAGTGTTGATTTTTTGCTGTTCTCTTCCTGGCTTGGTGCCCAGTGTGGGTTGAGTATATCAGTAGTATCGGTTAGTATTCTGATTCCTGTTGTCTGTTTATTTGTCCTCCATTTCTGTGGAGTCACTGTTTAGGCCCTTGTTAAATTCAGTTTCATGCATTTACTCTTATTTGCCCTTAGCGTCAGCTCTGAGTTCAGAGTTCCTGTTGGCTTTGACCGAGTTTCCGTTTCCTGTATATACTGTGTTCATAATGTCAATAAATCTTTTGTGTGAACTACGCTGGTCTCTGCTGAGTCTTTGTCCACACCTGTTCACATGCAGGACTTTTACTAAGTCCTGTATGTGACCACTTTTTCCCCCCACAGTCATATGAATGCTGTTGCAGAAGCTTTTCCAGACTGAAAAGAATAAAAATCCAGTAGAAAAATTTATGATGTTTAAATAAACCAGTGATGAAAAATGTGGGACACCAGCAGCTTCACACTGCAGATTAAAGCTGTGAGCTTCTGGTTAATGTCAGCATGGCCTCCCTCACCATATTCTCTCCCTCCCACTCACTTCAGTCTGGATCATGTTGATGCGACGGGAGCAGAGGGTCTTCACACAGTTGTAGATGTCCACGACTCCTTCACACTCGGCCATATCCAGCATGACGTCCAGCACGATGTAGCAGCCGGTCCTGCCTGCGCCCATACTGTAGCAAAGGAGAGAGGAGAGAGGATGGACAGGCCTGAAATACCAGTGAAATAAAACTAAAGATTCAAAAAGGGAATACAGTGACTATTATTTAAAAAATCTTCCGTATATTCTGGACTATAAGCTGCGACTTCTTTCACACGCTTTGAACGCTGCGGTTTAAACGATAATGAAGCTAATTTATGGATTTTTACGTGTTTTCTGAATTTGCCTCGAGATGAAAGTGACATTAAGAGTGACAATGAAGGAGAGACAAAGTGATTCTGAGGCTGTTCGGGTTAGGGTTAGGGTTACACTGAAGACGACTTTAGTGGTTTTAGTGCTGGAGGAAGATGAAGATAGCCATCAGTGACTTTTCCTGGTAGCTGCTGTATTTTTTATTTTCTTAACCAGCCGTGTTACAGGAACTGTCTGGAAAAAAGCATTTATGGTATTTGTGTATGTTACAGGTACGTATTTAATTAAAAGCTTAAAAAAATCTTTCTGTGTAAATATCTCACGTTACAGCTAATAGACATGTGCAGCCTATGTATGTATAAAATGTGTTTTCTTTTTAAAGTCAGTGCTTGCGGCTTATATTCAGGTGCGCTCAATAGTCCAGAAATTACGGGAAGTTGAAGTTTGAAAGTTCAAATCCTGAATTAGCTGAAGAGTCTGTACTGGCCTCTACCGTCCATGTCGTGGTCCAGCGCTGCTATAAAGGCCTGTGCAGGTCTTTGTCAGTGCCTTAGCACTCTCTAGGTGAGGCTTAGCTACTTTAAAATGTTGCCTGCTCGGGGATATTTTAGTCCACAAGCACACATTTGTCTTCATACTTCCACCTGTTCATTGTTCTGCCACTGAAAGGAAAAATAATCTGTCTGCTCTGCATCGGTGTTGTTGTTGTTAAACAAGCACATCATTTATGATAAAACGGAGGAAAAACAAGAACTGGTGCTTAATCCAAATTAGAAACCCACAATCCTAGAGCTGGCACACACTAGTAGACCAACTCTAAAGCAAAAATAGAAATCGACAGATCCTGGAATCTGCAACCTCTCCAGGATATTAAAACTCCTGCACAGCCCATGTTCACATTGTTTATGCTAACCTGACTTCTACCTGTGATGCTTCTGACAGTCTAGTAGCAGAGCATGAATTTGTTGGACTGACTTGTTAAAATATCAAGCACAAAGCAATCAGGTTATGAAAGGTAGAATGTACAAAAACAAAATGAGGTGGTTGACTCATGAGCTGGAGAGAATCTACGACCAGGCTACACTTGTGCTGCTCACATGCTGACGTCACTTCTTTAAAATGAACTGTGTTAATTATAAAGTGATGCTCATGATCAGCTGTTTCTTCATGAACTGTTTGTGCCACTAGGGAATAAAAACATACACATCAGTGCCAGTAAGTGGAATAAAACCTCTCAGTCTCAGTTTCATTAGAAAGTATGACTTGGCTTGTTTGTAAAAAATCTGTGAGAAGCCAAAATGTAAAATGCAAAGTACAGTTTTAAAACCATCCAAAGCCCTTTTCAGACACAGAGATACGTATTACTGCTGCTTCATCAGCCTGTTGCTCTGACAGGATTCTGTCATTCAGACAGAGGCCACGTCTACATTCATGCTGCCATGTGAACAAAGTGTTTGATCTGCAGCTGACAACATGTGACTGTTTGGAAGCTCAGCTGTCACCGTGTGACTTGTTGTTAGATCGATCCCGTCTCCATATCTGGGATAATCAAGAATTAATGAATGAAGTTAGCGTTTTTTCATGTGTGTAAATATGCTTTGCTCTGATTCTGCAGGTATTTAATAACCTGAATGAATACAACATTTATAGAACTTATTCTTATTAAAGACGTCTCCAGGCCCTGGTTGGGTCGGTGTAGTGCCAGTGATGATACAAGATGACAAATAGGTGTGAAAGTGAAGCAGCAGCCTGTTTACATTTAATATATCTGTGCTAATACGTTAGATAATTACAGGAGCACCAGTTACTCTGATAAATCAGAACACTTTATTGCTGCTTCTCACATTAATAATTTGTGCATTCTCCTGTTCATTTTTCTTTATTAAATGATTAATTTGGGGAGCTTTTACACCTGCAGTTTGGTTTGGTGCAGACTAAGGACAAGAAGTAAAATCTGGGCAAAATTTGCAGTCACATTCAGTTTTAACAAACCAACCCAGAGCTGGTTATTCAGACTGACAGATACGTCATTAATAAAACACTTTTGTCTGTCATCCTGCATCATTAACTCTGCATGGACCCATGAGGGGAAATAAATGACACTGACTGACAGCAGGTCATGCTGCACTTTACTATCAGCATTTTTAGGATTGTTAGACCAATCAGCTGCATGGTGTAATGACACACTGGTAGGACCAGGAGGATTAAGGGGAGTCTTGTACAGCAGGATCGCTGAGGGGTATTACTGCAAGATCGCTTTGCCACACTTCTTTAAATGATCTTAATAAGTGGCATTAGCACAGCTATACTGTTCACAACGATGGCTTTGTATAAGATGGCTCCCTGAATACAATCAGCAGACTGACTGAATGGGAATAAAGCTTCATGCCATAATCACATATGACTAAATGTTCTGGTCAGTCCATTTGTTATCAGACAGCTCGCCTCACCAGACCATTCAGTACCACAGAATAGACTGGCTGCACCTTGGTATCACACTGTGGTGGCTTCTTTGTATTTCTATAAACCAACCACATCGGTGTGAATCTTCAGTGGAACATTTGCACACAGGGAGACAAGCACTGTATTTAAAATGGATAATCCATCCAGAAATAACAGCAGTTATACAGCAATCCACTTCCTCTGCAAAAGTTTACATTTCCAGTGTGGTGGGTTATTGTTTCCCACAGTAAAGAGGATTTTGGAAATGGTACCATGCAGATAGCAGAGAGAGAGACGAAAGCCGGCTGACATGAGCTGCTAATGGCCGGCTTATACCTGCATCCTCCATCCATGAGTCAGACCATCAGACAACAACAGAGTCCACTTGCTGCTGACCAAGATCCTCTTCTTAAAGGTGCTGTCAGTGTAAGATGTTCTGTCCAAAGTGGATTTCTCTCTTTTTGATAGGAAAACTTTTGCAATATTTCCTTGTCCTCACAGTGTTTTATATTTTTTTGTAAGGAAAATTTCAGAATATTAACAGATGGAACAAAAAGAAACTGGTGAGCAAAGTTTATTTAGCAAAGGGGATGAAGGTCCTTCTCTGTTTAAAATCCTGCTCCCTTGTGAATGTTTTGCTTTCTATGTGTGAAATACCACATTATATTTTGTTATCATCACTATTGTGCTCTCCACTGACACATACACAGCACCAAGAGGTTGACAGTTATTTTAGGAAATGTAGAAAAACACAAACTGCAGTTGAAGTAAACTATGCAAATGAAGTCTATTGCACAGCGTGGAACACGACAGAAACAGGATATTTAAAAGAATATCTGAGGCTGGAGCTACTGACAGCTGCTACATTAGATGCTAAGCTCATTATCAGGAAGGAGGTGGAGCTACCTGCAGTGGACCACCACAGGTCCAGCATCAGGAGGTGTTGAGGCCTTGACCCGACGCAGGAAAGCCAGCAGGCCGGTAGCATGGTAAGGCACGCCATGCTCAGGCCAGGAGGTGAAGTGGAACTGGCACACCTCATGTTTGGCAGGGTAACCTCTCTACGAGACACAGTTAGGCACATTTATTGTTATTGTTATAAGACGTGTTAATAAGTTGAAGCCAATTAAACAAGCCTGATGCTAAATGAGGGCTGTACTGCTGGGTACACATGACACGGTTACTCTGCTCAGACAGTTGATATAAAAATAATAAGAGCATGACTCACCCTCTCCATGGCAAAGGTGCGCACTGTGTACTCTGCCAGTGTTTCTGTCTTCAGCAGTGTTATCTTAATGTCACCGTAGAGCTCAGTGTCATCAGGCCAATACTTACAGCACTTCATCTGGACAAACAACAAAGTTCAAAAAGAGTCACAAACAGATATTTACAGCTGATTTATCTCAACACTACGATGCCTCACACCACCAGGTCCTGAAACTTCAACAATAAGACAAACTCCATTGTTTTAATAATGTTGTAACCTCTGGTAAATACTTATTTACTTACTTATATATCTCTACCATGAAACCAGAGACATGTAGGCTCTGGTACCAAGATAAGACATGTTCTGATAGGATTTCTTTGTCCATTTCATACTCTTGAAAACAGAACTCAGATTTGGTGATTGTGTTAAGTTCTCCTCTCTGGCACTGACCAGTAACCCTCCACTGTTGTGTTTCTCAGACTGCTTTATTTTCTGTTGCTGCAGTGTTTTTTGGGGGCATCGACATTTTCTTCAACTGCTGGCTTCATGGTCTCAACATTTTCTATTGCTTCAGGCTGCTTCAGTCATTTTCTGATGTAAAAATGCTTCATTTTCTCACCAACAAAGACTTGGACAGACTATAACAGCCTATGGGGGGGGTGCTGTGGTTCCACGGCCATGTGGAAGAATGACATGTTAAGGGCTTTAATTGTACCGGCCCTTCCAGTTTATGAGGTCTCCATTTCAGCAGTGGAGAAGCTGGACAGAGGAGTTACAGCTTCCATCAAAAAGCGGCTTGGAGCTCCACCATAGGCCTGTACTCAGCAGTGGGAGGAACATTTAATATAACAGGTCACTATATTCACACTGGCTTTCATATACATCAAAGCTTTGACCTTGGACCACAGCCACCAAAGCAAAAGATGATCACTCATGTTCAGACTGCAGCAGCCATGAAACAGAACACAGCAGCACCTCTGATATACAGTGACTGATAAAGGCAGCTCCAGAAATACATTCACTACATCTATCTTCACAGGTGGCTGAAGAGGTCACAGGACAAAGGGAAACCTACCCTGCCCACTTCCACCAGCTTGGTGATCATGACAATACTGAAGCAGTTCTCCTGCCAAACCATCCGCCAGAAATCGTAGATCATCTCCTGCTTGGGGCCTGCAGAGCAGAAGATATACAGCAGAGGTATAGGTGGGGGAGTGGGAAGGGTAAAAAAAAGCGAGGAGAAAAGATCAGGATAAGGAGGGAGGAGAGATGAGTCATAAGTCAGAGAAAATAGCAGCAATAACCATCAATGTAGAGGCGCTGTGTAATCCATGCCAGGGAATAGACTAACAATGTGTCATTCATGAACTATTGCCCGCTCTCTGTTCTCCTGATACTACGGAGAAATGTCATTTCAATACACCCACAAATCCTCAGCCATTGTGTAAACAAGCTCCTGTGTTGCACCAGCGGCTGACACAAATCACAGCCCCCTGGAGAAGATGACACTTTCATTGATTTCATTACACTGTGGCGTAGATAATATCACCAGGTCCTCCTTCATACTGACTCTTCTGCCAAATACACTACACCTCTCTCAGTGAACATGGTGTCTATTCATTCCTACCTACGCTGTTAGTTTAATAGGAATATCATGTTGGACCTGACACTGATGACTTCATGTGTAATGCTGATTCCAAACAAACCACCAAGTCTTGATATTTTATGCTTTTTACACTTTTTTATAATAAACAATGTATTGCTCCTCGTATTGGTCTGTAAAGTCATTCTAATATGTTTTATCCTCTGTGCTCCATTTCTCTCAAAAACTATTTAAAAACATCGATGTATGAACTGGTTGTCGTGTTCCTTCGGTACTGTGAGCAGTGTGCTGTATTTTAACTCAGTCCCACATAAACTATCCCGTTGCTAGAAATATGCCCCAGAGCACCAACCCACTGCTGAGAACAGTCTCCAAATAAATGTTCTATTTTCTCCTGTCTGAATAATGCTCGCAAAACTCTTTTAAAGAACTTAAGAAAAAATGTTTTGAAAGATTTGTGATGTGAACAATGAGCTTTGGATTGGCTGCCACAGACACACTACCTGTATGTGACAGGTGAGCCATCATGGAGGCGTCTTAAACTTGTATTCTATCCAACAGTCAGCAAGTGGCGACTTGATTGTTTACGGTCTCAAACCCTGGTTTCAAGACTTGCTGTTTGTTTTGTAAATCATGGTCCCATTTATAGTAAAATAACAAAACAGAGCAGGACATACTTAAGGGTGGTGCAACATTGGTACTGACGGGTCGCTGCCTATTTTGCCTCGTGTCTTGGGTTAGTAGTCAGAACCAGCTCTAGCTCACTCCATCTGGTGTCACAAGGCCAACAGGACGTCTGCCTAACTCCAGATTTGAGGCTTCAAAATCAGAATCCACAAACCAACGTGTGACGTCACAGCTGCTACATCCACCTCTAACACAGTCTAAGCATAGACGAGGTATACAACGCACTAAATAAATATTCCAATTAGGGCCAATGTGAAGCAGGAATTCCTCTGCTCAGAGTTCATCACTGACCAACAGGTTTACATTATCCTAATAATCTAAACATGGAAGCAGTGTGCTCAGAAAGTCATTATTCTAGCCATACACTATTTATTTCTTTTTATTTTGTTGTGCTGAGAGTTGGTCGATCCCCTTCTGTCCTGTCAATATTAATTCAACCTCCAAATTCATTCAATCAAAGTCTGGCTGATGAACAAACATTTCACTGCATTCTCTGATTTGCCACTCGTATAGTTCTACCAAGTCCTTCTACTTTTCATTGGATTTATTTACATTCAGAGAAGTAAGAGAAACACAAGCCTTTTCCTTTAAAGTCAACTGTGTGATAAACACACAGCCAAACGAGATGTGACAGTCAGGAAGATATGACTGAATACTTTGGTGCCAGATGAGAAACAAATTGAAAGAGCTTTTACAGGAAGGCTAGCAAATGGGGCATTGCTATAATCCATCCTGCTGATGACAAAGGTGTGGAAGAGGGCTTCACAATCTGCCTGAGACACAAAGCTTTGGATTCTCAAAATCCAAATTCATTTTTTGGAAAGGATAAAAATTAAATGAAAAAGGCAGCACAGGCTTCTCAAGGCTTTTTTCCTCCACACATGAACAAATAGAACGAAGTATACATTAGTTTGTTGTTGCTTGTTTGTACTGCTTTTTCTTTTAGTTGTTGAATAAACAGGTATGCCTCAAACTATATGCCCCAGGGCAAACATGCAAAGACCGATGAAGGCTAAAAAATAAATAGGAGAAGCAGGAACAAGCTTACTGTTAATAACAGGGAACTGCACTGCCTGACAACAGCCTTCATAACAGCAAGATACTGGTCTGTATCGACTCCAGTCAACCCAAGGTGAGCCGACACAGGTTGTGTTTGTTGTAATATGCACACGTGGGCAGCTTCTTCCCTCCTCTTCACACGGTCATCTGCAGCTCCCTCTCCAGTTTGCAATCACTGCTGCAGGCTCTACGTGTATTAGTGCTACGAGATGTTAATTTCTCAGCAGCAGCAGGAGAAGGGTGCTAATGCAGCGCCAGAGGGACGGGCCAGTCAGCTGAGAGACGGATGATGTGTGATCCAGCAGCTGGGTGAATCTGTATGCATAGCACAACACGCTGCTGCTCTGGACTGGGGCATTCAGAGTATGCTTGGCATTTCTCCTCCCCGTCCGCCTCCCCCTTCATCCACCTCCCCCCGCTACCTCATCTCTGGACATAATGGAGAGTTCGCCCACAGCACCTGCTTCCTCGTGCAGAAGCATCGCTGCCTTAAGACTCATCTAAGATACGACAAATCAACCTCGACCTGCCGCCACAGCCGGCCACCCAGGGCTCACACATGCAGAGCATGTTGCACAGAGTGTGAGGGGCAAGTGACAGGTTTAATAATGCCTGGTATCCACATGGTGTGTTTAAGACAGTGCATGTGAAGACACTCTGTAGTACATGTGTCTTAGAGTGGAATGAACTGAAGTTACTTTGGCTGCTATAATTGACTGTACTTTGGTACATCCTTTAAAACAGGGTCT
Source organism: Stegastes partitus (assembly GCF_000690725.1). Taxonomy (NCBI): domain Eukaryota; kingdom Metazoa; phylum Chordata; class Actinopteri; family Pomacentridae; genus Stegastes; species Stegastes partitus. Next base: position 341,495 of record NW_007578406.1, on the reverse strand, counting down.
TATTGTCATGTTATAACCATCATTCTAGGTTAGATTTGCAGGTTATTAACTTGGTACCAGACACTGAAATGCAAATGTGAATGAAACACCTCAGGTCATAAAAACATAACCAACAGAGTATCATATATATATATATATATGAGCCTGTCATCAACACAGACAATCAGATGAATCAAACTGTTGAACCAGACACCAGTGATGGAGGTGTTTGCTGATTTGAATGAATGCTTTAGTCTTCTAGCCAGGCTGTAACCAACAACAAATTAACCAACAGCAGGAAGAGGAAAGTGAACTCAAACAGTGTCCGTGTGAAACTTTCATCCATCGATGCAGAGCAGTTCTCTCAAACTAATGTCAAACTACTGCTCTGGGTAAATGAGTTATTAAAGTAAACTTAAGTACTTGGTCATAATGGGCTCGGCAGATATCCAATAATAAATGACTTGGATTGGGCCCAAAGAAAACTTGGGGGCATCCTGGTGCATTATGGGTGGAAGGAAGAACTGCAGAGAAGAATCAAGAGGAAACCAGCAGAATATAGAAAAAACAGACATGCAGGTAAGAGTGAGAGTGAAACAGTCTCTGTGACAGAAGGAGTGTGTATGTGCAGGAGAGAATGCTATGCAGCCTTATCTCTGCTGGACAGGCAGCTTTAATAATATTCTGGAGCAGAACACATCACTATTCTCTATTCTTCAGGTTGACAGCAATCAGTAAAATTGTCTTTTCTGGCTTTAAAACTTGTCAGGATAATAAAAGTCCTGGTCTAGTCAACTTTGGGAACCCTGTCCTGTTTAACTAGATGTTGTCTCGTTATCGAAACGATAGAAATTCTGACACTCAAGGACTCTGACCGTGTCCCAGATTACTCCATATTTATGTACTGGCTGCGCTGCATTTACTGTCAATCATTCTGTTTCAGTGTCTGAAGTCTAAGTGTCTGCATCTATCCACCACATCAGTGTACACAACAACTCTACAATGAAACAGAAAAGCACTTTCTTCTAATAATTCCACGATACGATGCATTGCATTATATGTATAACCCACATGTGAAAATGACTCAACAGCTGACGATGATGATGCAAAACAGGGATAATGATGATGAGTGAGTGTCAGCAATCTCAATTTTAGTCTAAAAATATAGTATTCAGCGTCTATTATATATGAAGTAGGGAATGTGAGAGCAAGGAGGTCACAATGATATAGCACATATTTTGTTCTGTTGAAAACAAGAAATCCAGATTAAAATGAGCTGCGCATGTATGTGTCAATGCATTTGGTGGTTAAGTGCATTAAATGATGTGAATGGAAAAATACCACATAACACATTAGTACATCTGTAGAGGAGAGTAGTTTCTAAAAAGTGGAAGTGTTCAGTAATAGCTGCTGTTTGTTTTCACAGCTGTTTCTAAATAAACTGCTGATATTTATCATAAAAAAGGAACATGTCACTTAGTGCAGCAGTCTGCTTCACTGATGCATTTTAACCATTTCTGGACAATAACGGTGCTCAGTGGGACAGAGCTATAAGCCAGGGGGGTCCAGTCCTGGTCCTGGAGGGCCACAGTCCTGCATGTTCTAGATCAGGGGTGTCCAGTCCTGGTCCTCCAGGGCCACAGTCCTGCATGTTCCAGATGTGTCCCTCTTCCAACACACCTGATTCAGATGATCAGGATGGTTATCAGGCTTCTGCAGTGCTTGATGATGAGCTGATCATTTGAATCAGGTGTGTTGGAAGAAGAACCATCTAGAACATGCAGGACCGTGGCCCTCCAGGACCAGGACTGGACACCCCTGCTATAAGCTATATCAGACTTGGAAACACACAATATTTGTTAGTAGAATCAATTTATTGTTGGTTTTGGAATTTAATGGAGTTATTATGCCTTAAACGATGGAATCCACCAATCCTGTCCGTTAGTACTTTATAAGTTGTTCTTCCTCAAGTTAAATATGACTCCTACTTAAGAGTGACACTTTAGTGCACCTGTCGACACCTTTGTGTGCAGAAAGAGCAAAATGTGAACGAGAGAATTTTTAAAGGTTACTTTTGAGAGAATTGAGACCAAAGTGAACGATGGGAGGAAATCAGAGGAGGATTACTGAGTGAAAAACACATTCAGTGAATAAACAGGATCAGAGGCGGCAGAGAGTAAAGAGAAAGTCTCACTCTCTCTCAGTGTCTTTCTCTCTCTTTCTGTCTCTCTTTTTGGGAAAGTGTGAGCCGCTTGGGGAATGCAGTCTGTATCGTATATCAAACCGACATCAGAGACACCGAGCACCACACATGCAGATGGCAGGGAGGGAAGACATGGAAGCTAAACTTCACAGACAGTCGGTAGTGCTGTAGTGCTGATTGACTGACAGTTACAGTCCATTGTTATGGGAGCCTTTCTCACAGATGGAGGAAAGTGATTGTTTGTGGTGGAAATCCAGATGTGAGCATGATGCAACATCGCTGCTTTGTTGTTCTCACATTAATAATTCAGCAAACTGATTTTCATATTGTCAGCTGGGCTTCTGTGTGAAGAATGTCACAAACATAAACAACAGCAGCCCAACAGTGCTGCTGGGTGTGTTACTGTACACTCACCTTGAGTGGCGATGAAGTGATTCGATCGCTGGTAACCCTGTATGACAGAGAGGGAAGAGAAGAGTGAGAAAGAGATGAGAAGAGAAAGTAATAATTACAGAGGCACATGATGAAGTGAGACTTGGGGACCTCTAACTCTCAATCCCACCCCTTCCATTCATTCTCTTTCTCCATTTTCAGCATCAAGTCATCTCTTATTCATCTCAGAGCTGGGCTTGATGTCAGCACTCTGCTAAATTTCTGCTCTGCCTTTGACTGAAGAGCTTTCTGTGAAAACTAATCTGCGCTATCGGCTGTTGACACTCTGCTTAAAACACATGAGCATGTTTGACCAGCCAAAAATCCTTTGGTCTGTTTTTAGGTGCCAGCTCTGGGTGAAGGATCACACTTGAATTATAATGCATAGAGAAATGGCATTAATTCAAGTTTTTCTCTGCCTGTCTGTGAGCCAGGTCATTACATGCAGAGAGAGGGAGCTGCATTTCAAAGGCGGCCCAGCGTGCAGTGCTTTGCATGCAGCCAGGCCCGCTGATCAAAGCTAGATTGACAAGTGAGGGATCTTCAGCTCTGGGAGTAATTCTACCTGAGTGACACTGACTGATCTGGCTGTCTCCTTTCTGCTCCGCTTGGCATTAGTGCAGTTATGATACAAGGCTATTAGTGGTGCCCTGGCCCTCCACCAGGCAAACACTGTGGGCCGAATGTAAAGCAACCGAGCATGATAGATCCCTGAAATCAAGATGAGTGTGCACGCTCATCACTCACAGGGAAAGTGATTCCAACTGTTGTATTCAGTAAGCAATTGTAAAAGTACTATATAGTCAAACCGCCTCCTACACACAGTGATGTACATGTATGCACTATTCAGCCAGGCAGGAACACAAACTACATTCCCTAACTGTCAGGCTGGAGAGAGAAGTAGAGATGGATGGCCATCGCTATGAAGGAGTGCAGCAGCCCTCATTCCCATGAGCCTCTGTTGCTGAGCTTCCCTGGGCTGACCAGTTTCCTGTCTGTCACCTTGGCAACCACATTTTCCAACAGCAGGCGAGCAGAAAAACATCAAGCGAAGTGAATTCACAATGGATTGAAAAGAAAAAAAAGGAAAAAGGAAAACATGCAGAGTTACTTGAGATGTCTAAATCTGATCAGTTCTATCAAAAAAGACAGAAAAACAATTTGTAATTTGTTTTGCTTTAACAAATCAGGCTCACTCTAACTACAACCTCTGACAAAGGAAATCTGGCATCGGTGTGAGCAAATGAATGATCTCATACTCATCATGCATCTCAGAATCGTTCATAGGAATCCTGCAGAAACTCTAATCATCCTCACAGAGACTACTGGGGGACGTCAGAGGGACTTCTGAGAACTCCTCTGAGTATAAAGTCGTTCTGAAACACCTCCAGCTTCTATGGAGCTTTCTGATCAACAAATTCAGTCTGCATTTGAAAACCAGCTGCATGACAAGTGAAATAACAGAAACAGAAGAAAAAACACCAAAATATAGATTTTAACAAATCTCACAAAAGCTAAACACATTTGATCTGATGTTTTACCTTTTTTTGTTTTAGTTTCCATGGGAACCAGATGTTTGTGTAGAATGTGTAATTAATTTCCACCACAAGCAAAGCTGTTGTACGATTCTTGTATCCATTCAATCTCACTGACGAAGTGCTTTCCTATTTGAAATGTTTATTTATTTGACAAGTTTTCACTTCATTGAACAGGTGTGCACATGTGAATGCAATCGTTCACCTGCTTTCACTCCTGATTGGATGAGTTTCTCTGTCATTTGTTTCTGCTTTAATCTCTTAAGTTTGGTCAGATGTGTGCCACTCTGCAGCCAGGTACAACTAGCTCCTGACCTGCTTTCACCTGTATTTATGACAGCACAACCTCAGCCAAAAATCAATCTATGCACAGCTTTCATGCAGAGTTGTAAACTTTGATGTGCAAATTTATGCTGTTATCAATTCCAGACTTGCAAACTTATAAGAGCTCTGATTTATGATCGAAACCGAGCAGGTCTGACTCCCACAAACGTTCCAAAACAGCTGAACTGCTTTCAAAAATCTGTTTTGAAAGAAATGTATTTTCTGCTGGATTACACTTTTTTAATATCACAGATTTGTTTTAATCGACATATATCCTCCTGCCGGTTGTTATTGCTCTTTTAACTGTTGCTCCTTTTCATCCAGGCACTCATACAGGATGTCAGATGGGGGGTTCTGGTCACCCTGTTCATGCAGAACATGGAAGAGAAGCTTCAAGCATGTTGCTACAGGGTCGTGTTTTAACCCAAACCTTGATCATTTCTGAAACCTAATCACATAGTTTTGGTACCTAATCAAGGCTAGCTAGCATGTTACTGTTAGCCACAAAAACCTCGTCAGCTGCCCTGTAGTTCCTCCCTATGCGTGACACAACGCCCAGCAACACCTCTTTCATAAAGAAACTACATTTGCGTCACTTCCTCGTGTGACCTGGCACTTGGTCTCTTGCTCTGCTCTGAGATGCTGGATAAAGATGGGCTCTTACGTCGGTGAGCTTCTGGCAAAACTGTCACTGAAGGTTTTTATAGAAGCTCCTGTCTCACTGGGCACGAACACGAGCTTTGATCTGACCTGCTCATTCCTCCTCTGTAGCATGCTCTCAGCCCTTTCATAGGACAGCCTGATGTTAAGCAAGAACCAGGTGAGCATCTGACTACGGATGAAAGAGGACAGAGAGACTGCTGCAGTCAGTTTGGAAAAAGAAGGTAAAAACTCAGGGGAAAAGTGATGGCTGAAGGCAGAAGGGCTCAGCAGCTCAGAGAGAAAAAGGGAAGGAAGACCTGGTGTTGGAAGGAAGCCACGGAGGGCTGGCAGGGACAGAGAGAGGGCAGCATGAAAAGAAAGAGGAGATGGAAAGAGAAGAGAAGCAAGGTACTTACTTCCCTGTTTATCCGAATCTAAGAGATGCCAAAAGGTTGAAACCGAGGGGGACGAAAAACAGAGAGAGAGAAAGAAGGAAAGTAAGGGAGGAAACAAAAGCTAGTTATTGTGATTAAAGACCAGGAAAAGGGGGAAATGAAATGGTTAGAGAGCAGCTGACACTGAGGACCTGTGGACAAAACAGAAACCTGATGTTTGTACAATAAAGACCACAGAGCAGTGCAGGAATCTTTACCATGGTTTTAATATATAGGATATATAATGTACTATTTTTAATAAAAGGCAATGACAAAAAACACCTGCTGTGGCAGGTTTTCATGTGAGGCCACTGATGGCAGAGTTATCCTAGACGTTAACAGTTTAAGGCTGCTTTTCACTGCAGGAACTTACAGGCTCTTTGAAGGCACCCCGGCTGCATGAACCACCCTGTACAGCCCCCTTCAGGGTCATTTTTGGGGGATAAAAAGTACCTACTGCAGGGCAGATACTTCTGAGTGGGTCTTGGTGCTTATTGGTTAAACTGAGAGGAGACAACAGCTTCCCTTCCTCTGCTCTCACCAGGTCTTCGTCCTCAGCTACCAGTCTTCACCTCTAGATCACTACTAATGATGTAAAATTCACCACACAGCCAAAAATAACAAACCTTCCATGTTTCTATTTTCTATGTGCTCATAGAACTGGGGTTACAACACATAACCACTATTTGGTGCATTTTTGGTGCACTCAGAGTTGTGAAAGTGAAAGGCCAGTAATCGGGCCGTTCTTGTAAATGTTTGAGCCGTCTCGTGCCTGCAATGGAAAGCTGCCTGTAGATTACTGTTCAATCATTTCTGTAACAAAAAAGAGCTTCAGGAAAAAACACAATGTCATTCAGTACATCCTACTAACTGCTCAAGATAAACCTTTTCTTCACAAGTGCTTCCCAGGGATGTAGCCCACTTTGGTCGGGTTCACATGCACAGTTTGTGTAAGAAAGTCATGTAGATACTGAAAGATGTAATGATTCCAGATTGAGTAAACACAGGACAGCCTACCATTTGCAAATTGTAAGCATGAGAAACTAAATAGTTTCTCTAAGACGTTGTACTTTTCAGACTGACTTTGGAGCTTCTCATCATCTGGGTAGTCTGTTGACTGACAGATGGTTCAGCCCCTGATGTCCTGGAAAGCTTTTGATTCACTTTAACTCATCAGGAGTTACACACAACACTCTGTGTAGGATACTCGCTGTCCAGACCCGAATACTGCTGCTGTGAATATTATGTCATAGTTTGGTCCTAGTAAAATAAAATGCAGGCATTTTCCAAAAGTCATTTCTCAAAAAATGGAATGCTTTTTTGATCATTAGAGTATAATTAAAAACACTAACTAAAATAAATGAATAAATAGTACATTTAAAAAAAAATCTACATTAGGCCACCGTCCAATTAAAATCCAACACATCTCTGATCTAAACCACTTCATTTCAAACTGAAACTGAACTCCCTTAAAACAACAACTCTCCCCAGTGTCAATGTGTTCATGGTTTTCAGGACGGGTCCGTTTAAACCTCCCTGATTGTCCACTTCTAGTTTTTATGCAACGCTGCTGCACTCCAAGATCTCAGAAACAAACTTGGTAAGTGTTATTATGTGTTATTATGTGTTATTATGTGTTGTTATGTTGTACTGTTTGCTATGTGGCCAAAACTACTAAACAGTGTTTTAATTGTGTAGCTGAATGTTGTACAAACTAAACTGATGATGCCATAAGTGTTATTAAATGGTAGTTTAAGGTGACACAGGACAATAAAGTGAGTCAGACTGTCTCTCCTAAGCGACAAACTAAAGTAGAATTTGTGCATCATTCAAAGAAATGAAGCTTTTTGATTGGTGGGCTCAGCCACGGCAAACATTTCCATCTTCATTACCATTTTATCTCAGTCCAAACCAATTACTGTCCCCAACACAAGTGTTATTGCTGCTACATCCTGGGCACTAGAATAGGAACCAAACAACTACCTGCCAGTGGGTGTTTAACAGCAAAATCACCTAAAAACTAAATGTGAATGGAGCCACTTTTGTGTTACATCAGTCAGCAATAGTTGCCAACAAAAGGATCATATGAAGATTTGAGGCTAAAATGTCATGGCCGGCCTCAAAATAAAATATATGTAAAGCTGCATGTGAATAAATGGGGAGGAAAGTAAAACTTTCCAGTTTAACCTTTTACAAAACCAAAGCTCCATTTATTTCAGTTTCAGCCGCTTCATGAATCATTTGGAATAATTTTGCTGCCGTTCTGAGAGCCAGGGGTCTTGGCATGACATGCAGGCGGTGCTGTAGATGGCACAGCTAATGACAAAAAGGTCCTTGGAGCGTGCGTTCTAATGGAGCCCTCATGGAGCACTAAAGGGGATAAAGTGGCCACACAACACTGTGGCTTTGACGTTCTGCTTTAACTGATGCCACCAGCATATGCTGAGTCAGGCATCCACAACTACTACTGATCAGGACCCTTCTGTCCACTTCACATTTCCTTTTGTTCTGCAAACAACAGCAGAAACAAAGGACGTAATAAACCATTCAGAGACCACAGCATGTTACAGCCTGACAGGAATACTTCAGTAACCAAAAACAGAGGCAAGAGATTTTCAGAACCCCTTAAAGTGACGGTTCCACTGTTAGTGAGCAGAAGAGCTCAGTACGAGCTGTACTGGAGAAAAAGCGACTGTCCTTCAGACACTGCTGGGCCACCTAATGGATCTTAGGGGAGCGCAAACTACTGCCGAGACTGTTGAGGCCCCCTGAAATACTCACTGGAGCTGAACTATAGGTGAGATCAAAATATCTCCCAGTAGATGAAAGGATCAGCTGTGGTATATTGGGTCCAGCTCCAATGTGCTATGGCGCCTTATGAAAGCATTTGGGTGAGTCACAAGGCCTGCTGCTCCAAGCTTATGGGCTCCTGTAAGATCTTTGAAACTACTGCAATAAAATCTCACCTTCAAGCCCATACACATTGATGTAATGCTGTGTTGTGGATGTAGTCATTAAATGATAGTTCAAACTGACTAACAGCATGTGGAGGTGTCCACTGGTCAAGCACTGGGTCAACCACAGCAATGAAAAACGAGCTCATAAGGCAGCGCTGCTGGATCAGCAAGGACAGAGATGAAGGAGCAGGAGGCCAAGCAAGAGGAAAAAACAACACTGAAGATGACTTACGTCTATATAGTTGGCATTGACGTAGTCTGAGCTGGGGTCCGTCAGCAGAGAGTGGAGCTTGACTCGATGGCGGTCGTCTGGAAGACACAAACATAACGTCTATCAGTATGTACAGACAAACCGACAGATCAGGCCATCCTTCTCATTGTTTCTAAACGTCATGTGAAGCTTAAAGGACATTCCTTGTTGATCAAACCTGGTTTAAAGCTCTGCATCAACACAAGGGTTTAGTTTAATCCAGTTATCATTAAAAGAAAAAACACCTAAAACAAGGGTTGCTTTGACTCCCTGCTGAGTAACTCACACAAACCAAACATCTTAGCTCCCTATACATGTGCATGCATTTCTTTAAACCATCACAACTGTCCTGGGTGGTGCTAAGCCCAGGATGCCAAATAGTGACGGGGAAGTGTATCACCACTGGACTGGACCTTCACAGGTTCATATGGTTCAGATGAAATGCAAAATAAATGTGAGGTGACTGAAAAGAATTGTGAGGGGATGCAAAAGTTGTAAAGAAAAAAAAAAAAAAAAGAAAATCTCCATTGATTCTGTATATTACCTCTTCAAATAGGTTTTTCCACCATTAAGGAGCTCTGTGAGACCTCCGAGGTGAAACCCAGGGCAAACAAAAGGTTCACAACTTGCAGAAATCACTCATAGAGATTAAAATAACTGCTACTGCACAACAGATTCTCAGAACTTATGCAGGATTCTGACGTAGATGTCAGTCAGGAAAACTAAACATGTTTAGTTGAAAAGCAGAGTCTACGTGTCTGAAACGACTGATTAATGTTATTTCTACAATGGCTCTGAATCAACACTGAAACTAAGGTATTTAGTATTCCTGCTATCAACGCTAGCATTCATCAATGACATTATAACAACATTTTTTTTTTTTAAAGAATTACCAGTCCTTCTACTGGGAGTAAAAACAATAATTGGGTGGCTTTGGCTGACTTGCAGGATACAAGCAGTGGTGTTGTTAAATGATAATCTACTTTACAGTGCAGGAATAAAACACTTTGTAGGTGCGCTGTAGCCTACAAAGAATGGAACAGAGCCAACAGAAACCTGTAGGCTAAATACATAAATACTCACGACTGAGCAAGCTGTCGTGCCTTCCTTTGGTCTTGTCTTTCTTTTTCGTGACGTCCCAGCCATCGAAAAAACTCTGAAAGTTAAAGTGAGAAAATCACAAGTTAAGTTTTTGAGAAAGATTTTAAAGAAAAAACAAAACAGGGACAACGCGTAATGGGACCAACGTCACTAATGCACTCCAAAGTGTTACCCTAAGGTTGTCTGAGGAGCTTCAGTATTATAGCATCTTGCCAAGTCATCAACAGACATCTGCCACAACACAGCGAGGAGAGGCTGAGACGATGCAGGCGGCGCTGAGAGATGGCTGTGGCCTTGAGACGAAGGAGGGCCTCTGCAGTCATTCTCATTCTAGATGCAGCGTGAGCTCGTTGCTCCAAGAAGCCGTTGCTGTATAATACCACAGCGTTAAACTGCTAAACTTGTGACAGCTGTTTATGGCACCTATCTACTAAAGCTGCTGGTGCAGCGAGATGAGTCATTGAAACGAAATCAATACCAAAAGCAAAGGAAGAGCAGGAGGAGGAAAAAAAAAGACAGAAAACAAAAACAAAACAAGCTTGGATATTGATTTAAGTCGTGTCATATTTTTTTGCATTTTAAGTCCCAGCTTGATCTCACTGCTGTATCGGAGGCACATCCAGACCTCCATACTAAAGCATGCTGTCACTCATGTGGAGCAGACCAATCCCCCATGGACAGGGGGCGCCACATTGGGACCACCTGAGACCACCTGAGACCCCACTGAGCTGGAGAGAGCAAGCTGATCAGAGGATTACATCTGTACAGGTAATACCTGATCTAATCCTGCTTAGCAAACCTGAATTTGTCCAGCTCCCCTGGACTTTTTGGAAACACTACTCCATTCACCTTCATGGAGCTTTATTTATTCTTCCTCTCTTCTCTTCTCTAATAAATTCAACATGCTCTGTGTTTTAAGGCCCTAAAAACTGGACGCAAATGCCAAAGTATTTCTCCATCATTAAGTATTTAGGAATAAGTCATGAATAATAAAAGGTAAAGCTCAGAAACCCCCATTAGTAGTAGTAGTAGTATTCATAGTGGTGTTTATTTTAACAATGGAGCTAATCTGCTTGATCAGGAGAGTTTGCATATTACTACATCAGATTTAACTACCTGACCACATTAAGAAACAACAGCCTTTAGCATTTCTAATGAAAATAGAAAATATTACTAAATCCTTATTGGTACTTGGAAATCACATTTTTTCAACCAATCTCTGCTCCTATGAAACAAGTCATAGAACAGAAATACAGCTGACTGACTAAAGGGGCTGTTAAGACTATCTATCTATCTATCTATCTATCTATCTATCTATCTATCTATCTATCTATCTATCTATCTATCTATCTATCTATCTATCCATCTAGAGAACTGCTGGTCAGATTTGTACTGAGCTTTCCTCTGTATGCATATTTGGTGCATCTCCTCCTTAGAAGATACGGTCATTGACTTTTTGGACATTTGAAAAACCTGTGAAACCGGCTAAAAACCTAGAAAGCAAATATTATTTATCATACATCCATCAGAACAATGTTTGGAGCTGTTTTTGTCCATTAGATGAACAATTTTGTCCATTAGATGAATAATTTTGTCCATTAGATGAATAAAATCCCAATATTCACGCTCTTTTTTTTTTTAGCTTTGTTTATATCTCTATCAACTCCTAAGGAAAATATCTGTATGTGCAGCTGCAGCACATGCTCCACTGTGTTCACCAGCTATCAGGTAACGCTGTTGGCCTGCAGCATCCTCCAAGGCTGAATGAAGCTAATGCAAAAACGTCAAAACCTGCAGTTCTTCAAAGGACACTTGAGGTCCAAAAATGAGTCGGTCCCACTGATTCCACTGTAAACTGTCCAGGCAGATAAAAAAACATGTTCACAGCCTGTACAAAAATATTTTTATCTCCTAATTTCTGTACAGTGGACGAAGTTTTATATAACTCACCCATTTAAACTGTGCTGAAGCTTAAAGTGATGTATAATTAAGAGTGACAGTTAAGTGCTGTGATATATAATAATAATATAATAGGACAGTCTGGTCCAGAGACATCTGCATGGCCAGCTCTGCTCCACTCATGCTCCACCTTCTCACTCATGTTTGGTTTAGCTGGGGTTGCAGAGGACTCAGATTCCACCACAATGGCAAATTAAATGTTGTTTTTCTACTGTTTAACATCAGTCATCCATATTGGCACAATACTGGGCTCTGCATTGTGTCACCATGCTAGGGGGCGCTACGCTTCACGGAGGAAACGTTTCCAATGGGGGGGCTGCATCTTCACACAGGATGACACACTTCCTGTCACTGCATTTCTTCAGTGGCTCTTGTTCCAGATGTTGACTACCAGACACAGCTCATACTGGACCCTTGCCACACTGAGGGCCTGACTCATTCAGCCCCCCCACAATATCTTGCAACATATCTGATCAATGGCAGCAGCAGCATGACCCTGTGGGAAATAAGGGTTATGAAGTCTGACAGCAGTGTGCAGGCTCATCCCCTTCATCTTGTTTATTTCTCCAGGCGATGGGGAGCCAGACCAAGGAGTGAAAAAGTGACCCATATATTGATTTTGGAGGGGGGAAATTTGTTGCCCCCTCAGGGGATAGCTTAATGAATCGAAAAAGTGCATCTGGCTTCCTGCAGGTGGAGGTGCAAAGAGAGACTTCTCACAACTGGTTAGGCTTCATATCGTAGGAAAATGAAAGTGAGAGGAATAACTTTGGAGAGTGTAATTAGTATACACAGCAGCAAAAAGCTTAGCATATCTGCAATATCTCTGTAATGAAGTAAAACAGCCTTTTACTGTTTGCTCATGAATATTAAATACCTCATTTAGGCCTTTTGAAAGTAGACAGTGGTCTGCAGTAATAAAACAAAGGGGCTCTGTACAGTAAAAAAAAAAAGATTATGGCTGGTAAAGGCTGTTTGAGAGAGAGAGCATCCAATAAATAGACTCTCACATGTTTAAACCACCTCAACCGGCTCCTTTTGACAGGAAGCAGCAGCTACTCTACGGACTGACCCTGCAACTAATATCTTGGCACCAGGTACCACAGGTCTAACCAAGTCCATGTCTCACAGTACTGGAGCTGTTTAGGCAGCAAGCAAAAGACAAACATATTGGGTAGGGGTGGTTATAATATTCAGGCTCATCAGTATCACTTGGTAATTCACAAGACTATAGGGCTCTGTGGACGTTCTTTCACATTAAAACAGGCAAAAACTACTTGTAAAGACTTAGTCTTAGACTTAAGTTAGGACTTGGAAAGACTTTTCTTCATCGAAACTACAGACGTGAGCTCAATCCGAGAAAAACTGAGAATTTGAGAAGACCAAAGACCGAAAGCACACCTAACTCAATCTGTCCTTTCTGTCCTTCGTCCTGTTTTTACCTCATACTCTTGTTTAAAGCCGTATCCCTCCGCCGTCTTCATCTGGTTGATGTGCTGCAGGAGATCAGCCACCCGGACAGCAGGGTGGAGCTGACCCGTGTGATACGGCGAGCTCTTCCTCCGGCAGTGGCGTTGGGGTGAGCCTCCCAGTAAGCTGCTGGACTCATTGACAGAGCTTCGCTGCTCATCTGAGAACATGAACATATAGAGTTCAAGGTATACTGCTGACAATAAGGACTCTGTATTTTTATTAATGTAAAAAAAAAATGAATCGGGGGACGCTAAAGGAAAAAAAAAGGTTTGTGCAGAGATGTGAGGGTGGACTGGTGCTGCAGAATACTGAAACAGACGAGAGACTTTGGGTGGATTTCTCTGCTGAGAGCACCTTCTGGTCTGGCAGCACAGACTGGATACATGCTTGGAAGTAAACATGGCTGAAGGTCAGGAAGGAGGGAGCAGCATTCTCTCTGGACATTTTCTCAAGAGTACCCATATGTTTCTCACTGTCTTACTTCGAGTGTTGCAGCCGTGGGCATCCATGAAGGAGTGGGCCATCCTCTCATCCTGCTGGAGAGTGCTCTGCTCCGTCATACTGCAGTCCAAAGAGCTCAGCTTCCGACTCTTTTCCTGCCTGTAGGACATGGCTGCCTTGTTTATGGGCACCTTCTTCCTACTATAGAGATGTAGGCAGAGAGGTGGGAGAATAGAAAGAGGCAGGAAGCAATAATAGACAGAGGACAGCAGAGAAGGGACAGGGTGGGAGAAAGATAGGTAAAGAGATAAAGAAGAAAGGAAAGGAGGGTGGGTGAGGAGATGAGAAATTGGACTGAGGGGAAAATATAAGGGCTGCAAGATTGAAACTGGACAAGGGGGAAAGTGAGATTTGGTGATAGCAAGAGAGTGTCGGGGTGGCGGTGGGATTGTGAGGTTGTGGCTGAGGTGGTGAGGAGGAGGCACGAAGGAAAGGGAGGCGTGTACGATACTAGAGGATGGGGTGGAGATAGTGATGCTTATTTCCACTCTAGTAATCCTGGGACTACAAAGGTCAAGCAAGGGGGAGATGGCATTAGGGTATCAGGGTGGAAGATGGAGAAAGAAGTAACTTACGGGTAGTAAGGGTAAGAATAGAAGTCCCTTCTGATTAGCATGAAGGAGGAGGAGAGACAGAGAGTGAGGAGAAAAAAAGAGAGGTGACTATGGTTTATCAAGATGGGCATCAGAACGATCAATGAAGATGCTCAGTGTGTTGGAATGTTCCCATCATGAAGCTCCATCAGAGCTTTAAAAATACAGACAGGGTTGACTACATACAGTTAAAAATGAATATTACTTCAGATTTCCTCAGTGTCATGCTTAATAACCTGTAACATGTAGACATCACATCACAATAGCTACCGGCTCAAACTGTCTGTATATGCATAATTATATCAGCTTGTTTCTACAGTGGACTTCCTAAAACATGAATTATGGCACACATGTGCACACCAGAGCTCAGACTGATAAGTAGAAGTACAAAGGTTTTATAAGGCACTCAGGAAGGCGTCCACTGGTATGCCAACCTATCAAGACAAGCTTTATTTAGAAAATACTCGTCAATGTTTCAAGAAATATCAATATTTTCAGATAATCCCTCAAAATGAATGACTGACATGTTGACAATAACATTTCAGTTTGTTGTTGGGGAGTAGATATAAATCCTCACCTCCTAAAGCAACAGTACTGTTTGTTTCAGCCTTCAAGATAATACACAAGATCAGTCATGGATTTATATACGGTAGCTTCCCCACTAAAAATCTGAAGTTCCTTTCAAGCAACAGGTAATATAACAGTGTTACAGACGAGTGAGCTGAACTGTAAAATTCTGATTGTGAAAAACCCATGTGACTCAGAACACGAAGACAAATCAGTCAGCTGACTTTTCAAAAGTCTTACTGGGTCAGTGTGAAGCACTACAAAACCATGATGACTGTATCAAGGTTTTAAGGTAGACCTTCTCGTTTCAGATTTAGATTTATGACTCTGTGTTTCTTCCACAACATACACTGAAATGCCACAAAATTAAAAACACTCAGTGCTAAAGTGAAAATCAATATATTGCCTCTAAAGGACGACAACAAAGAGCTGAAAGTATTGACCTGGACTCCAAACTGCCCTAAACCCAATCCAGGTGAACATCTTCAGGATCCAGCATAACAAGTCCCACTGCCACACCCCACACCCCACACCCCACACCCCACACCCACACCCACAGGAGTGGGGATTTGCTGTCAATGTCCTGATACCACAGGACAACCCCACAGGTCCTGTGTTCATGGCCTGACAGGTCAGAGCTGCTTCAGTGGCACAAGGGGACCTACACAGAGTTGAACTGGTGCTCTTAATGTTGTATCTGATCAGTGTGAATGACGGCCCATGTTCTGTCATTGGTTCATAGAGTCCACAGGGTTTCTTCTGGAGCTCCATGTCATGCTTCCAGTTGCAGCTTTTTAAACATGATGATTGAAAAATCATGCAAAATGCTGAAGTGCTTTACCAGCGAGGAACATAAAGCTTTTTAAGCTTCATTTATTTAGTTCCTGCACCTTCAGCACCTCACTGAATACAGCAGATCTCTGATTTCTCATTGATTACGGAACACATTAACATATGTAGTCTCAATTTGTACATGCAGAGACAGAATATCTAGCGGCTAAATATAAAAACTTCTGCGTCTGTTGCCCCCATGTGGCTGTCTAGTACCTATTGTGCCTGCTAGATTGGCCCAGTGAATCTTATCAGTCACTGCCTTCTTCCAGACAGCCCCATTCATTCTCCTTCTATTCACTGGAAAATTCCTCGGGGCAGAGCAGTTCCTCCCCCCAAAAAGAAAAGAAAAGCCAAAAAAAAAAGAAAAGCAAAAACAACCTTCCTAACCAATTACTAGCCCATCCACTGGCACCTCACAGCTGCTCGCCTCATGTAATTGAGTGGGCAATGGAATAACATGCCCCTTGATGAAATATTTCACACTCAGATGAGTGTTCCACCATTGCCCAGCGAGCGAAGGAAGAATACACTGCAGGTGCAAGCGACGACAGAGGTAATTTGCAGGTGGAAAGCAGCCAACGATTCCACTGCGAGCAGGCTGCATTTGAATGTGCTCAGTCAACACACAGACCTTGAAATTAAAAGATGAGATGAAACACAAAAGCTTGGCTGAGGCAGCGGTGGGAGAGTTTAGGATTAATGCTCTACCATTCCACTAACTCGGGTTGTAATTCACTCTCATTGCCAAATGCTTTCCTCAATAGACCCGAGCTGCCAAGTGGGATAGAGATAAATTTACTCCTTTGGATCTGCTACACAGGAACAATAAGACTATAAGGCTGTAAATGTTTTACTGTGAAAAGGTCGAACCTGTCTCACGTCAGCTGGCCGCCAGACACATAAACATTTGTGCAGCCACTCACCCCTTCTTGACGATGATGACAATGGCCCCCAGCAGCAGGATGAGGACCACCAGACCACCGGCACAGGCTCCAAGGATCAGACCCATGTCCTCGGCATGCTGGGAAACCTCCAGGGCCCTCTTAGAGTCTTTACAGGCAGCTGCACATCATTCATCACAGAGAAGGGAGGGAGAATCAGAGAGAGAAAACTGTCAACTGTCTACTCTAATTGTAAAACCAAGATGCCACATGTGATGATCTGAGGTCAATAAATTGTTGAATTTAGAATAATTACAATAAACAAACTACATTTCATATCACCAAGAAGACCGGCAGCCTCCACTGGTCTTTATACCACTGGTCTACAATGACAGGGAATGCTAAAGAGATTTTTGGATTAATTTGTTCACGTTGTATAATTAACTCTAAGATGTCTGTTCCCACCTAGTAAACTGGCTCAGGTTTGAAAAAATACAACAAAAGCATCACTAGCAACAGTGCAGTGGAAGATTTACAAACTTCACTGTTTAGAGTTTTATTTAAAATATATGTATAATAAAATAAATGCCAGACAATGAAAACAAGAGAAAACAGCAAAGTCTGATCAGAGAAAGCAGGGAAGTGTCAGAACTACAAACAAACCAAAGAAGTAACGTACCAACAGTTTACACATATGGTGACATTTGTTTGTTAGTTATGAGTTTTACTGTAGATGTGTTGTGCTGAGTTTTATTCCCTTTCAAATTCTTATTTTTGAAGTGTACATTTGAAGTTTTATTATTATTATTATTTTGACAATAATCTGATTGCATACTCGTACGAAGCCAACATGTTGCATCTTTTAACTGTGGTATGAAACCCTGAGGTCCAGTCCTGCCCTAACGGGACATTTACATGAGCAGGGAAAAGTCTTATTCACATACATGCAGCCTGTGTTACAGCTGACAATGTCTTGCATAGAACTGCCTGATAATAACATCTGTATGCATCTGTATGGTGATTCTATCAGTAGGTTGCTTTAAAGGCATGCAGGATATGAACAATCAGCTGATCAGACCAGCTGGAGTATTAAAGGGCAGCTAACAGATAAGCAAACATTCACACACTTGGACTATCAGCCCCCAAAGTCCTAAGAGCCTGACTTAGCAGCACTGACTGAGCACCACTGACTCAACCTGCTGAATGGCCAAATGGAAAACAGACATCTGGGCAGGGTGGAACCACATGGTTCCATTCAATATCGATTCGATTCGATATTGATTTAAACTTCAATATCGACTCAGTAGCAAGTCAAAGTGCACAAATAATTCATTAGAGTACCTCTGGATAATTTCAAAATAATGGTTTATTTTAATGCCCATATGAACAGCCATGGTATAACTCATAAGAGCTTTTAGCAAAAAAACATCTGACAATCAGAAGAATTAGCATAAGAATGTGTGTGCTGAACATGAAGTACCAAAGTAAAAAACATGAAGTACTGTAATAAAACTAAAGTACATGCAAACTGAAAGTACCACAGTAAAACAATATGACAGCACTCTATCAGAAGTTTGAATACAGTAGTCATATTGTCATATTACGCTGTATTCAGGCAGAGTTTGGGTCATATTGTGCTGACTCTGAGATTATATCAGTGGATCAATAATTTAAAAGGTGGTTTTGATCATTTTAATTTTTTTTTATTGTGGAGATATGTCTGCCTTATTTCCCTCCTTACAGCTCACTCAAATGTAAATTATATCATAACTGATCACTTTCTGGATACAAGCAGCTTTTGCACATCGTAATGGAAGCACCTCCAGTAATCCTGGCAGTGCACTGACAGAAGGAGGATCCACACTCTGGATGTTGTGTCCACCAGGTTCAAACAAGATGGAGCGAAGCGTGTTAGAGGTCACCATGGTCCAGCTAGAGCTCACACTAGACTGTTTCCAACTCAGGCAGTCAGCAGGCTGGTATGGTACCATGCAAAAGCCCTGCAACATTTAATCTGTAGAGGCTGCACAGGAATAAAGAGCTCACTAGACAATATCAGAAAGGAAGCACTGATATCAGTGACGTGATCGTCCACAAAGGGAGCGAAGCATGTTTGGCTTGGGAGAGACGAGGCTCTGGTTATCTCACCAAGCTCATGCCCACTCTCATTCAGGCTGCTATTTTCTTCCAACCCGTATGTCACGGTCGCAGCGCATTTCTGTCTGCACTGCCAGCAGCATGAAATCTCCCTCTCCATGAATTATCTGGGCTCCCTGTTGTGTTTTATCCAAGATGAAAAAATATTATTAACTATGAATAAACTGAAGGAGTATTATTACACTTCAGACAGCAGACTTGTCATTATCACGCCACTTCAGTGATAAGAAAAAAAATAAGGCTGGGAATAAAAATAAAGGCAGACGTATACAATTAAAGACTCTGAGGTTAGCTGCAGTCAGTTTGAGGACACAACGGAATTGGACAACATCTCTGTATTTTAGCAAAGCAGAGATGCTTGATGATGCCCTTTTGCGGAAAAGATGGAAGAAAAAAAACCTTCCAGTGATGCAGAATGCTGAGTTTATCTGCTAAGCGGTGTTTTGGTAGTGACTATAGCTCCAGGCAGACAATACAGTCTGACAGACTTCACTGGAATCACACAAATCACGCTGGATGAGTCATTCTGCCTTTAGGGCCATTTTTAGAAATTGGCTATCATGGTAAATTTTACTGCACCAAAAATACAGCTTTGGCCATCCACAGACAATCCACAGGGTTGGGGCACTGCGATAGCTGAACTGGTTGAGCTGGCGACACATGTTCTGGGGCTATAAGTCCCCAACGCAGCGGCCATGGGTTCTAGTCCTGATCATGGACCTTTCC
Organism: Stegastes partitus; assembly: GCF_000690725.1. Classification (NCBI taxonomy): domain Eukaryota; kingdom Metazoa; phylum Chordata; class Actinopteri; family Pomacentridae; genus Stegastes; species Stegastes partitus. The sequence goes on along the minus strand of NW_007578406.1, from coordinate 321,947 downwards.
TGCAAGTCCTTCCCCCACTCTTCTCCTAACTTCCCTCTCTCTCGACTGTCCTCTCTAATGAAGGTAAAAAGACCAAACCCTTGAAAAAAATAATCAAACATCAGATGAACACAAGCAAATACAGGATGTGAAGAAGACTCGTTTCCATGAGGCTTTGTTTGTCTATAATTCTGTAATCCAGAGAACAGAACGTATATTAAAGTTTTCAAGCTGATGTGTAACATACAGTCAATGTGCAGAAACAAATTGCAATAAAGGCCTGACAAGAGGTTAGAACTGATTATAGCTCATGTTCAACCATGCTGCATAATAAACATTTCCACAGCTTGAAATGCATCCTGCAACAGAACCTTCTTGTTCTCTCCTGATGAGTTTCAGTGTTTAATAGACACATGGTTCTCATTCACCATTCTCACTCCAATCACTCTGACTCTGACTCCTCCTTTTTAAAACACAACTCAACACTTCCTCACTGTGATTTCTTTGCAGCCTTTTTCAAGATGCTTCCTGTTATTTTAATTACAAAGGACAGATTATATGAATACACACAGCATACATTCTCAAATAAAACCCATTCAGCATCCTTCCATCTGCATAAATACATTTCTGTTTTGAAAACTGATAAATGACTTCTACTGAGTTACGACTACGTTGCTGCTTTTTTAATCGGTGTATTGTCACCAAAGCTAAACATTTCATCATCTGCATTTGATGTACAGCTTGTCAGGCAGGATGCTTTCAGTTGGACTGAAGCTGCCGGTACTATAATGGCGGATGTATAATGTACTCAGCACTACTTCAGTCAGTGAGTCATGTGACACCATTTCACCAATCTGCTGCTACCAATTTCTGTTTTTACCAGAAAATCTTTTCTCATTCACTGAATGAATTCCACTTGCTTCTACTTTGCCATCTTCTTTATTTGGTTACTGGCTATTGGTTCATCATTTCCTGGTATTGGAATGAAATTTATCAGGAAAGGTACATGTAGATGTTTTAGACACAGCAAGCATAAATATTCATCCACTGGTGGATGATCTGATGTTTGGGTTACATTCAGCTTGAACAAATACAAGTTTGTTCTAATGAAAGATCTGGTAAAAAGTAAATACTACAATTCAGCATCATGTGTCTCCAAAACACTAAAGTAAATGATTTTCTAGGACTTTGTTGATTTGTGTCAAAAGTCTCTTCAAATGTTGCGAACGAAGAGCTGAGCATGAAAGCAAGGAGCTGCCTGAATGTCTGACTGACAGCCCTTCAATACAAAAAGAAAAAAACCTGTGGGCATAATTAATACTATGAACAGAATCTCAACACTAAGACATTACAAAGTAGAACCAACTGCAATTAGTAAATAAAAACTCCAAAGTCTGAGCAGTAGAATGATGGACAAGGCAGAACTATGCTGTTCGACTAAGCGCTCTGAAAATATACATAATGCAGAATTCATTAGTGCAGGAGGAAGTATTGACTTTGCATCATGAGCAAACAGCATGAACTGCAAATTAAAAAGGAATGAAATCAAGAAACACAGAGAAGTCTCACCAGTGTGATAGAAGAGATGATTTAGTCATATTTAGTATTTGAAACAGCTTCATCTAAAATAAGCTGGTTTTAAATAAAGCTCCTTCGAGGTAAATAAAGTGTAAAGAAACTATTTGAGAATTTGTGGTATTATGTGACTCCATTCAGCTGTCAGGCAGATTTTAGGCCGACGTTTCAAATGCTGCTAAAGCTAAATGTGAATTTGCTGCCTTTTTTCCCACTGGCTGCGCAAACACACAGAAAACCCCACTTGCACCAGAATGAGGAATCTTTTAAGACGATTTGATTTGTAATGAACATGTTCTTATTGTGCCTTGCTGTCAGCTAATGCTGGCCATATGTCATCTGAGGACAAAAAGAACAAAGAAAAGTGCCTGGGTGTCAGAAAACAGTCGCCCACCACGGCGGAGGCTGGGCCAGGCACTTGGATGAACACAGCTGGCAGCATCTGTATGTGGGAAGCTGGTGAGAGGAAATGAGAAACAGCCAGGAATGGTCTTAACGGGACCTCTGCGCCACCTCTGAGAGCTGGAGTAGCATCAGCATGTCCTCCGGGCCTGCCTGCCGCACTCGTATACGCACAACTACAGTCAAAAGGACTCCTATAAATATGCCTGCAACCAGCCCTCCTCTACCTACGTGACATGCTGGCAGACAATGCTCAGGTAGGATTCTTTGATGTCATTGCACTTCACATATGAAAGTGTTCAGGGAGAGGAATCCAATTTAACTGCCACCTTTCTCTAGAGCGCTACAATCTTCAGGCATTATTCAGGAGGGGAGAAGGATGGAAAAACTCCATTTCGCCCTCTGTCTCTCTGCCTTCCCCTATTGTTTGAACTGAGAGCCTTCTATCAGTGTCTGCCTCTCAAGCAAACACTCCTGGTTGCTTCCTCTCTCAGGGAGGAGGGAAAAAAAAACGGAAACATTGCTGCATTGTGGATTTCAAAGTCATCAGAACCCAAGAGGGGTTTGCCAAAATGTCAGTGTCAGTGATTCAAGAGGAACAGAGTGAGAACAGAGATGTATGTTTGCTTTCACCTTTCCTCCGGTGTCTCTGTTGAGGGGAGATTGGCACCAGAGCTTCTTCCCTGTAGCACCCAAAACAACACTAAGTCCGTGTCAAATCCCCTAAGCAGCAGCCTGATCCAGGATCACTGTCGAAGTCTCTGACATGTACCCTGTACCACATAACTGATACCAAGGGAACCACAAACAGTCTTGCAGTTGTTATGATTACCTAGAGATTCACATGGACTTATTCAACATTATCTTAGCAAGCAAAAGACAACTGGTGCCCTCTGTCTCATCCAGTTCTACCACTATGGCAGCATTGTAGAAAATCCAGCTTTTTATAACCTGTTTTTTCTGTTTCTAGTCTCATTATAATAGTGAGAACATTTCATTGTGCCGCTTAACTGCTGAGAAACGAGGATTCAACACTGCAAGACAAAGGTTTAACAAAGTAATCCACAAAGAGACAGACGCTGAACACGTCTCCAGCACATCCTGCTTAATATAGAGATTATTATCCAATAGTCTCTCTGCCCATGTCAGAGGAGGCCTGCACAGATGTTTCTGCACCAGTTGCAAATAGATGAGGGCATATTGCAGCCATGAACTACCTCAACACAAATCAGACCAATTGAATTATTTAAAGTTTTAATTCAAACTGTCAGCGAACTGCAGAATCACACAAATGTCTCTTGTTCAGTAGATTAGCAGTTCAACCTGTTGCACTGATGTTGGGTGAAAAGCTCTGACATTTAGTAAAATAACGTGTCAGGCAGTGATGTTATCTGGAGGTTCTTGAATAAACTGACTCATGGAATCTAAAATATAAGCAGCATCACCATGGTGGGATGCTGTGCTCACATATGCAGATTCTTCCCCAATCAATAAAGTACATAAACTAAATAATGTGACTCTAACACTGTTAATGTAACACAGGTTGTTTAGTTATTATTGCTGTCAGACAGAGTGCATGTAGTCACTGTCACACTGATGCTAAACCCAGGTGAAGACAGAGAGGGCTTCAGAGTATGGAAATAATAACATTAATTGGATTTATCAAAGAGAGTGCATCTGTCTTATCCGTGCAGAGCAGAGGGATATGGACACTGAGCCTTTTGCATTGACCTCATGATAGACAAGAATAACACCTGTAACCATGGTAACGGTATTGGTGAAGCACTGTAATGAAGCCCTCCCTTGTGTCCTGCCTGCACTATTCAGCCAAACAAGAAAGCTATACGGACACATGCCCATAGTTAAGGTAGAAACTGTTAAAATTCATTTTCAAGTGGAACATTTGAGAGGTTTCCATGTTTAGCTGCCACAAAGCCTCATTAAAGAAGCTGAGTCAATATTTGGTGACAGAAACGTATTCAGATCATTTGTAAATGGTCTGCATTTATATAAGGCTTTTATCCAAAGCACTTTATAATGTGTTCCTCATTCACCCATTCACACCCATTCACACACCAGTGGTGGTGATGAGCTGCCATGCTAGCTGCTGCTGCCACTGGGAGCAGCTTCAGGTTCTTGTCTTGCCCGAGGACTAAAGTGTCAATTACAGCAGTTAAGAGTTAAAGTTTAAACTTTTTTACTTTATCAACATTTAATCCAACAGTTGCCGGGACATTTCACTCAAAACCACAACAGTCCTCCTCATGGTGGCAGCTCGGGTTCATCCTCTGGGAACCAGGAAGTTCTGTTCAAAATGTTGTGAAAATCTGTCCAGTGATGTGATCAGTAATGTTTGACCCAACTGTGGTTTAGGAGAAAGGACAGGATCACCAGAGTCTCTAGGGTTCATCCAGTGGGGACTATGAATGTCCAGTCCATTTAATAGCTGTTAAGATATTTTAATTTGGTGGACTGACTGCCACTACCATCGCTGGATCTGAGCTTCTAGCTAAAACTGTGCTATTGCTGCTTTGTTAAGCCTCTTTCAGAGACAGATGTTTTGGTCATTTGCATTGTTATAAATATGATTTTGAAAGAGATTTTCTCATTTATTTTATGTGATAATGAATTATTGATGTTACATGTATAGCACCTTCAAAATGTACGAGCCAGCTTTACCTTTGCGAGCAATCCGAATGCAGTTTATTCTCGTCTCCTGTGGGTAAAAGAAAAGGCTGAGTTAATTAATTTGGCCTGGTAGCATAAAAAAACAACAACAAAAGAAAAAAACATGTCACACAGTAATTTAATTACGAGTCAGTCTGTCGACTCCACAACCTCGTCTCAAACCTGCAACTTGCAGCTGCAGCTTGCTGGCGGCCAGACCTCGGCCAGACCTTTGCTATGTGGAGGAAATAATTGAAATGTCCTAGCGGATGACATCTCCTTGTGATATGAGAGACCTCTGCTCCCCCTCACCATGTCAGGCCCTCACCCGGGTCCACTGATTGGCTGTGCTTCCCTTGCCAAGCAGCCGCCTCTATCTGGGAGATAGAGGGCCATGTTACCAAATCAGGATTTAAGGAAGCTAAATCAGCCTTTATGGGCAATTATGCTAATCTGTGCTGTGAGATTTGAGTCAAAAACCTTCCACCTAAAACTGCTCCCAAATTACCTTTTTTAATTGGAAATCTGTTTTAAGTGGATTCTCATCTCCTCTCATCTCTTACAGTGACAGTTAAGTCATATTTACTCCCACCCAGGGGTTATTACAGCGGTGGCAGGTAGTATGTCATGTGTCATCCTGTCCTCTATCAAGGTGGGATTTGGGCCTTTTGGAACAGAAACACCAATACTTATCAAATTAGCAATTTAATACATCTGAGTTTCCAATCGTATTAGGAAGAGTGACATAATATATATTGAAGTAACCCCATCCTTGGGGTGGATCTCAAATTTTATCAAATTTGATTCTGGTGCTGGCCGTGCTTATCAAATCTGAATCCTTTCTAATCCACTACAGAATCCATTTAGGTTCAGCCCTCAATGTTTGTAAGTAAATAAAGTTGGAAACAATGAAAACTCAAAGCTTCCCTTGAGAGATGCAATCACTTATTGTTGTCTGACAGTGTACAACAGGTTTGAGAGGTGGACACCAGAACACAGCCGGAAACTGGGACGAGTAGGATGAGATATGATCTGATGATTAACTGGAACAATCACAGCAAAGTAACAGCCTTCTGATCACGCACAGTTTTTTACCATCCTTATCAGTTCTGGCTTCAAAACGACAAGATTGAATTGATAACATTGATAAATATAGCATGCATGAAACTTGTAAGGCAGCTTTGTTTTTAGAATCACTATTGTTGTTCACTTCTTCGTGTTTGATGGTGAACATGTTGGCACGCACAGCCAGCAGACACAGAGCAACACTGGCATTTATGTGGAGTTCTGACCACTTGATGTATGTAATTCCTCTCTCCTCCTCTCCTGTGGTCTCTAGCTGCTAAATGCTATCCGATGTCCAACTCTGCCTGCTGGTTAGATGCTTAGATTAGATGATTATTCTTGGTGAGTGATATCTCTTTTTTTTTTGTGATAGTTACTTGATGAGTTTCTTCGAGTTGCTTAGTAATAGCTGCTCTGTGATGTGATCATTAAAGTATGACCTGGTGCAGCTTCAACTGTTTGATTTCAGCGACTGAAACGAATGTGATCAGCTGGAAAAGATTCACCACAGCGCTGCTGCAAAAACACTGATCATTAAATGTTTGTACGTTGCTCTTTGCTAATAAAAAAGGACAAAGAGATAAAAAACAAAATCAATAATTAATCTGTTAGTTTAGGAAATCTGGGCATTCAGCCAAAGTGGAGCTGAATCAAAGATTAGATTCTATCCTCACCCAGTCCTAATGCCAGAGCATGCAGCATGTGCAGAAGTGGCATGTAATTACAGATGATGCGCATTAATAAACGTGGTGACAGGAAAACATCAGCATGCTGGTGTTTTAATGTTCAGTATAATAGATATTATAGCAGTAATCTGGATTTTTCTAAAGTGACTTCTACAGACGTGACAGAGAGAAAGACAGACTTGGAAAAGTGTGTTTGTTTCCTACTTTTATGTTTCATAAGAAACTGGCAGCACCAATCATGCATCTTTCAAGCCCCACTGACGGCAGATCTGCCAAAGCAATTACGGTTTCAATTCAATGGCAGCTCATGGTCCACAGTAAGCCTTGTACATTTAATTTATCCAGGGTAATTGTCAAAATAATTAGGGTTCTTTCCTTCTCTCCATGAGCAGCACATTTCTCTTGGAAAACAACTGCAATTTACAAAATAGATTGGAGATGATATTTGTAGGACAAAAACAGAAAGTTATCAACATGCATTAAATGTTCAGTTTGTTGTGTTGCCTGATTTCTGTCTCAGAGTTTTTGTGCCAACACAGCTTTTCATGTGATCTTCAGGGAGAACCAGTACAAATGGGACTCCATGAGGAAAGCTAACTGCTGATTACAGATCAGAAGGCATTGATTTCAGTCAGACATACAGTGTGTGGGTTTGACCCGGACCAGATGCTGACTGTGATCTTTCCGGGCCCTGGGGCCCACCCAGCAGCACCAAGAGGAAACTGTCTCCATCCTCTGAGGAGTGGCATACAGAGATAGATATCAGGATGAGAGGATTCAGCCAGGCAGGAAACACTTGGGCTCCATATGGGCCCAATAATTTAAACAGCATTTACTTTCACTTTGACTGTGCACATTAAACACACTCCTTATTCATGCTTCAGCTACTTTCCCAGTGGCTGAAGGAGTTCCTCTTTGGATTGTTTCATGCCTGCAAGGCAGTGTTTGATTTTTTATTTATTTATTTGTTACTACAAAGAAAAGGTATTTTTTAAGTTTTAAAAAGCTTGAATACGGGGCAATCGGGCAACTGGTTGAGTACAACAAAAGCACATGTACAAACTGTATTCAGCAGGCAGTTGTCTTCTAAATAATTCAGTTTGCCATTTTTCCTCTTGTGAGGTTTTTAAGAAGATTTAGGAGGAATAAAAGACTTCTGAGAAATTATACAACATTTAGTCAAAAAAACAATCAAGCCATCCTCACACAACACAACATACATCAGCTAACTTCATAACATTGTGAATAAAGCTTGATAGTTTATAGTGAGGACGACTTTCTCTCGTAGTGCTTCCAGCATGCTGCCGTCTGATTGCTTGATGCAAAGCTGAACTGACTTCAAGGTCGCTAAAACACAAAAGCATCTGAGCTCCAGGAACAAACGTCTGGACATGCGTCTTAATGGTTCTTACCCCTCTGAAGTTGCTGGTGGCCTGAAAGTAGATGAGGTAGTTCTTGGTGGGGTCCAAAGGACTGTTCCAGTAGCCGTTGTAGGTGTGATTGTCGCCCACGGTGAAAGGCGTGGCCTCCGGCAGGCTGCTGGGAGCCAGCTCGGCAGTGTAGTAATGCGGGGTCCCTTTGGCCTGGGCCTCACTGTGGGAGGTTGGTGTGGGGAAACAGTCCACGGTGCCCAGCTCCCTCCTCCTCACCTGACGGGACCCATCTTCTTCCACCACCACTACCTGGTAGGCACTGGGGAGGAACACTGGGGGGTTACTCCTCCAAAAATGGGCTCAGGACTATTTAAGCTAATTCAACGACTACAAAGTACACGGTGAGCTTCAACATACACTGAGTCCGTCCTTTATTTTGGCCATTATTTCTGGTCGATGTGACTTTGTGCTCAATAATCATGTTGGTGTTATTTCCTCACTGCACATGAAGCTAGAGATGGTGGGTCAGAGTTAAACCAGGAAGCAGGTCCTTCAGCTGCCGTTGATGGTGTCAACAGACAGTAAAGAGCTGATTGTGTATCTTTGTTCTCTCTAACAAATCTGATTGGCTGATCTGGTGGTTTGTCTGAAACTGGTCTGTTTGTCTTGCTTTGACACTCAATCATGTTTTTTGCAGTCGTCACATTTTTCTTCAGTGTTTCCAGATGCAAACTCACAAGTAACTTTGGGTATGATGTTGTGTTTGCCAGCAATGTATGATCAAAAAAATAAAAAAAATCTAAATAGTCCATGTGCTGTTGAATGGTTTTCTTTTTAAGGTCATGTCCAACAGACAGTTTCGATCAGAATGCAAATATAAACGTAACATCTGTCACATGTGTGAATATCACACAAAACTTTATGAATTACTTCAAAATGCATGTTTTAAAAAAACTCGAGTTCAAGACAATTCAATTATTAACTTCTCAGATCATATTGTAGATATCTGTAATGCGAAACTCTATAAATGCAGACGGTGAAAGTGAAGCCATTTGTTTTAGGAAGAATGACACTGTTCTGTATATATCTTAAATTACATTATGGATTTCTGAAATGTTCTTTTTGACGAGGAATAAATGGATTTTGCAGCCATATGATGAACGGGGACCTACAGAGACCAAAACCATTTTATGTACCAGGTGGTGAACGTGTTTATTTCTGCTGTATAGTTAGACATTAGTATAAAGGGGGTCTATAGAGATTAACTTGCTTTTACAGACAGCATCAACTGGTCAGTCGATGAACTGCAGTTTCTGCCACTTCCACATCGGCCTCGTTTTTCAGCCCCAGAGCTGCTCTCTGGTTACAGCTCAAAAGGTTTCTACCGTAGGAGTTGAAGGACATTTGGCTGGCTGTAAAACAGCATTATGAAATTTAAAACACCATGTATTAGAAGCTACAAGGAGAAATGTTATCAAAAATAAATAAAAGCATACTTTTGAAAACTGGTGTGTTGAAATAGAAATGGCTGTTAGAAAAGAAAAGAGTGAGGACCTATAAAACATTTTAGAAAAGTTGAGATGCGTTGAGAACTATTTCAGAAATGATTTGCTGATTTATATATTTACTGCTATGTATTTGTTTCACTACATATTTCACATTATATTACTGACCAATCTGGAGCTCCATATCCAGAGGCTTCAGTCTTCATGTTTGCCATGAATGAGTGATGCCGTCTTGTTTGTCTTAGAAAGAGCCTCACCACACAGCTCTGAGTATAACTCCACATGTACTGTTATATTTAAATAGAGAAATGTTTTCTTCCATGAAGGGTTGGATGCTTTTTTGTAATTTCACTCAAAGCCTTTGCTTCTATTTCTCACAAACCCTCAGTTTTGACTGAAGGTGGAGTGTGGCATCCATTCTGGTGACGCGGCTGTCAAACAGTCGGCACATGATTGGTTAACATGTGGTGTGAGTCCTAAGCTGTGACGCAGTGAGTCAAGTTTCAGAACAGAAGCAGGGACAACGGTCCACTACTTACTGACACGTCTTCAGTTCATGATGTTGATGTCTGCAGGCACTGGGCTAAAATCAATCATGATTCCTAATATTACCAGCTGGTAAATAATTTGAGACACTTGCTTACATTCTGCACAAACCCACCATGCCTTATCCATGCACTAACACAACCCTTTTGTTATTTTCATGCATTTTACCAAACATGGTGTCTGCTGCAAGCATAAAGAACTATTTTCTGGCGTTCCAAAGAGCATTTTTCATTTTTTATTTTAATGCAGCTATGAATATCACAGCATGGAGGAGTAGTGAATGAATGCTGGCATGTATTAGTTGTACCTGACAGGAGCTCCTCTCCCCAGGGCAGGGCGCAGCAGCACAGTGATGGTGCTCTCCGACTCACTCAGCGGAGAGGGGATGTCTTCATAGTCAAACACAGGGGCTGGAAACAGGAACGGAGAAAGTCACACAGAAGAGTTCAAGTCACAGCTGAAAAACTTGAGATAGTACAGACAAAAATATATATATATATATATTTCATTTTGTGGGAAAGATCAATATGTGTTGTTTAGATTTGAGAGTTTAAACAGACATGTAGCTGCACTGCTGTTTGGATATTTTAGTAATTTTTTCATCCTTACATGAAAAGATAGAGTGAGCTATCTTTATTCATTACCCGCACAAGTCCCCAGTGTACGAGTGTGTGGAGGCCTCCCACACAGTGCCATTGACTGATGATGACTAGAAACAGCAGCCAACTACAGAGAAAACAAGAGGCTCTTATAATATAATTAGGACAGATCTCAAAGCTGCACAACCTCAGCAAAGCTCTGGGGACAATGAGGTTGAGTGTTCCCATCTCTGTTTACTACAGGGAGTGAATTAACTGGAGTATGTAGTGAAGCAAATGGCTATCCTGGTACAACAGATAAGCTGAAACAAAAAGGCTCCGAAATGGAAGTGGAAAATGTTTCTGAGGCGAGGCATTAATGCTCGTCATAAAAACCTGCTTGTGTAACCTGTCATCTGTAAAGCACACACTCGTGCTTGCACACAAACAGCTGAGGTCTGCATTCTGCGGCAGCATGGAGGGCTGTTGGAGCCATGTTAGGTGGTTAAATCCAATGAATTATGAAAACACTAATAGTACAGCATTGCACTTTTATGCTTGCTACCAAATTGGAGCAGGAGCTGGCTGCCCGCTGAGCCTTTCTGACAGCGCAGCCAGGAGAGAGCGTGTTACACTGTAGGTTGAATTATATACCTTGACAGCTGTGAGCCCACATAGGCCACCTTCTAAAGCAGATGGAGCAGGCAGGGAAACCAGGGAGGGATGCAGAACAGGCTGCATTATGTACAGTACGGGGTCACGACAGGTAAAGGACCATAGAGATGATTTGTTCTGGTATCATGTGCAGCAATTAGCTCCAGTAGAAGCAAAATGTATTTATTTTTACATATTGTACATACATGTACTTTATATTACATTACATTACACTACACTACACTACATTACATTACATTACATTATATTACATTATATTACATTGTATTGTATTATATTATACTGTATTTTATTATATTATACTTATACTTATCACATAAAACCAACCAAGCTTCAGGATGTACATCAGAATAAACTCCAGGCTTGTACACTAAATGAAGCTTTAAAAGACTTTGTGGGCGTAGGCTACTTAATTGTGTCTGTAAATGAATAAACTGTCGACATTATTTAACAGAACAAAACATATTTTGTCATATGTTGTGTCTAAATTCTTTGATAGAGACAAAAACACGTCAGTTCTTGGTGTTGCGTGGCCAACAGAGCTGATGGTCATAGATACACATCTGTAGCCATGAAAGCTTCTAATATAAATGATGCTGCTATCAAGAAGCAACAGATTCTAAAAGGCTTCAGACACATCTTCAACTCAGCTGCGCAGAAAATCTACACAGTTTAAAGATGGAAACCCAACATCAGTGTCACCAATTCAGTATTTGACCAAATGTGCTGCTTCCACCACCCACACAAAGGAGTAATGAATAAATGATTCCAAATCATCCACACACTACATTGACCCCCTGCATGTTTTATGGGACCACATCACAATAACGTTTGATGTTTCATCAGAGTAAACACAATTAGTGAAAACAACCTGCAGACACCCAGTCGAGAAGAAAGCCTTTCACATTCCCCACAGACCCATTTTCCAGACTGATCTCAAGATCCATACCGGCAACCTCCACACTCACAAACACTGCTTCTCTAATTTCTGAACTGCTGTGTTGCCTTTGAACGGTAAACACAGACTGTGGTGATGTGAACAAAGCTGTTTTCTCCCAAACCATTCATGCTGAACATTTGCAGTTTGCTATAATTCGGTCTGCTGTTATTCCATCAAACAAAGCCAGTGCACATTTAAAAGCTGTTTGGCTGAGAGAGGATGAAGATAGTTTGTATTATTTAAAAGTATATGCGTAATTTAATCAAAGCTCTTAGAAAGAAGAAATAGCAGAAGATTACTTAGTCTTTTTTTGCTATCATAGTAAATTCTTTGTGTATTTTGTTAAGAGCAATGTATGTTTATTTCCTTGAAGGCTGTGTTGTCAGTCACTGACAAACTTGTGTCTGCGTTACCATCACAAAGGCATCCTGACTGTAAGACTGTGACCTTGCTGTACCTCGACATGCTCACATGTACACACAAACTACTGCAGTGAACAGTAATCAGTACAAAGCCTCACCAGAGATGTTGGTGGTGATCTCAGTGAGGGCCGTCTGGCCAAAGCCTTTGGCAGTTCGGGCACGAACAGACACTAAGTAGGTGGTTCCAGGATGCAGGCCTGAGAACATGTGGTAGGTCTCGTTCCTCAGCTTGGACACCGTACGGCGAGGACCAGGCACATTGATGCCGGGATCTGACGACTCAATGCTCTGGTAGCTGATCTGCAAAGAGGGAAAACATTAAGTTAGTTTAAAATGAGAGTCTGCAGCCACCCTGCAGCTGTGTTACTGCTTTGACACCAGAAAAGTTCTACTTCTTAAACTTCCTTCATTCTTGAATGGTTGAAGTCGGTGCCACTTTGCAAACAGCCCACATTCCCACTAACTTGTAGAGGAACAGCTGTGTGACCATAACAACAGACTGCATCCTACAGGCCTGCTCCACTGGTTTACCTTTTAAATAAGGTACACACAGGGATGACTTGTAATGGTTTACTTCTCTGAGCCTCTGAATGGTTTTAGGGTAAAATGTAAAGAACAGTTTGAATGTAGGTTTAATAACTAGAACACAACATGTTGTGTGTTGGTGAGAATGCCTCTTGTGAGGCTGTATTATGGAAAAATTGTGCTTTTTCTGCACCAGTCTATGGTAGAACATCTTTATTTTTGTAAAGGAAAACACAAAATTCAGGAACCAACACACAATTCAGAACATAGTAAAACATAATGCACTGTAGCTCTCAGGTATTCTGTTTCGCTTTCAAGCATTTATTCTCCGGTAGATCAGCTTTTCCCATTTAATATTATCTCCACTGAGTCAACACACAGAAGCATGTGATTCACTCTCTGTGTCTTTTGTTTGGGGACGTAATCTCTTTAAATGTGCTGCACGTTGTCCTGTCAGTGATGTACTGAATCAGTTGAATTTTTTGCATATACTCCTGGACTTTAATAGTGTTGATGTGGTCCAACAAGAGTTCTGCTCATGTTCAAAACTTTATGCACATTTAAAACATACTACATGCATCTCTTATTGTGGTTTGTCAAAATAAAACTCCTCGGCTGCTTTCTTGTTTTATTGGGGCAACAAATGCATGTTTTAAACACTAACTTGTCCCTTATGCATCCCCATTACATCTACACCTATGTTTTGAGGACAATGCTAATATCAACACACTGACATGTGCACAATGACACGTCTAACATGCTTTGCAATGATTTAGACTTGAAGGTGCTGCTTAAGAAAACATCAGGAAGTCACCTAAACTATTACAAAGCATCCTGAGGGTGACATAGAAATTAATCCAGAAGTCATTTCATTCAAAAATAAAAGGTCAATAATAATAAACAATAGTGTCACAAAAAGTACATGTTAGTGGATCACCAGAGTCTTTAGGATTCATTGTCTGGGAACCACACACACTTTGTGTAAATCAATCATGTAGGTGTTGAGATGTTACACAAGATATGCAAAGTGCTCCAGAAAGAGAAGATCCACGAGAGGAAGTCTTGTAGGTCAACAAAGCTGTTATATATATAATATAACAGACCATCAATACCATCTCCACAGCTACACTGTTAGCATGAATAGTACAATGGAAATGTACCCGTTAACATTGTTGGATTATGTGGATGAAAGAAAAGGATGGTCACGTTTCAACATTTTCAGAGATTTTTTTTTTCTCTTTGCCAAGTATGTGTTTGAAATGGGACAATGTCAGTATAGCATCGGTGCCATTGTTAGGCCATAACATATTGTCCTGTATCAGCCCACAGAGGATCTGTCACACGCTCTACACAACCTATAGCTTATTACTCACTCTACCTGAAAGATTGGCATTTTATTTAAAATCCCTCCCATGAGAAATGCCGCTCAATTAATCTTTGGACTGCAGTGAAAAGATGTCGTCTCTCAGCGCAGATCTAATAAATCTTGTGCTGCAGTTAGCAACTGATAATCAGACCTCAGTAGATTCTGTGTCATATCCTCATTCTGCAGCACTGCCTGCCTGGTTCTACACAGCGTTCTGGATTAGCTGATAATGTACAAACAGCAAATACTGAACGTGACAAATAGGAATGAAAACCAGCATCATTTTAGTTGTTGTTGTTGTTGTTTTGATGAATGTGTGTAGGTCTGGAAATTGAGATTCATAAAACTGAGCAAATCAACCAGTCTGGTTAGAAAACGGCCTTTTCTTCATGACAGGAGCCCATTTCTAGTGTGTGTGAATCTGTTAACACTGGAGTTGGCTGAGATCTACTTCAGGACACGTGTCCCCAGTATAAAGGAGAGCAGTTGATCTGTTTGTAGGAGGTGGTTTGGGTCAACAGACAGATCAACATAACACCAGACTACTACATGGAGCATGCTGCCTGTTTGTTTCATTTTTCTACCAACAGTTAACGTCGGTTTCCTTTAACCGTGACCATATCTATTCCCTCGCTGTAAAAAGTGGTTATTGTTGTAACTGTGATGAAAAAGATCCCCTAAACCTAATCAAGTTGTATTATAACTGAAACCACGTCTCCCTGTGATCCCTAAACAAGCTACTTCTGAACCCTTTTCTTAACTAAACCTTGACCAGGGTGATGGTTAAGATCATAAAACTGCCTCCTTTTTAAACAGCCATGTTAAGCTGGCAAAAGTGGCATCAGAACCAAAACCACACGGACATGAATGTATATTTTTTTTGGATATTTTATGGAGATGGTTGCACTGGGTTGGACACGTGTTCTGAGGTTTTGCAGGGACAGGACATGTGTCCACTCCCACAGGGCACTCAGTGATAATAGAACAGGTCATCAGAGCAGAAAAATAGGATGCAAACTAACATACAAAGTCAGTTGAAACACATGATTTTCTGCAAATGTGCCGGTGGGCGTAAATCCTGGTGCTTAATGAGAATGCTTAGAAAAGCATTGAGATGAAATAAGAGCGACTGAGTGGAAACAACATGTTTCTGGTCAACAACCAGGTCTGTAGAGATGCTGGGGTCACATTCACATGGACTGGAAAACATTCCAGCACACAATTTGCACAAAGCATGCAAGGTGAAAACTGGCTTGTTCACACTGATGTGCTGCTGGGTGCATGGCCAAGCAAAGCTAATTACAGCTGCTGGTGCTCGGTTTGTCAGTTTACTGAACACTGGGAGTCAGTGTTCCTTTAAAAACAATTAGCACGTGGCTCTAAGATTTATGAGGAACTCTTCTTTTATAAATACTGTACAATTATCTTGAAACCCTGAAACACAGATTCTCAAGATTTTGAGAGGATTAACCAGGTTTTTATCTTACCTGGTAACAAACAGACAGCAGCCGATATATTGCTTTCAGCTTTTGGCATCAGCCTAAAAAATTCAGTCCACAGCACTAATGGATGCAGGTTAGGAGTGAAGCACCTCATCTGTATGCGGACCGAGGCCACAGCACCACTCACTCCTCTGCCTGCTTCCTCACTTTTCAAGCTTCAGCTTATGAATGGAAACTAGTTTCTCTTCCTATTGGGTGACCATGTGCTATGCCATAGCCGGTCTTCACATCTGCTTAGAGAAAAAAACTCCACAGACCGAGCTACAAAGGTCTACAGCTGATACGGGGCCATCAATAATTAATTAGAAACATTTAAAAGTTGCCCCCTTGTGGAGGCCTCTCTTAGGCAAATAAGTAATTAGAATGGTTGTCCCCCATGTAATTACAGCCTGAAGTCTGTGCCTCAGCTTCATTACCATACCAACATGTACAGTAAATCCCATGAACTGTGAAAAGTGGGTCCTACCTACTCTAGCGGCTCAGCCTGGTGTGTGCTGGCAGCGTCTGGGCAAGAAATGGGGAAAAACAGCCCTGGGGGAAATCAAAGAGGTGGAGCAGGGCATTCTTTAAAGTGAGCAGAGGATAATTATCCTTGATTTGAGTCTTTGTACTGAAGGAGGATGAAAATGGAAAATAAATATTGGTGAAGGAAAAATAGCATCTTCCACCTGGAGAGGATTAGTGTGTGATGGCAGCAGCATTGTTGTGGATGGTAGGTTCTGTGTTGTGAGGATATCAAAGTGTCTTACCTCATACTGTGTGATGAGGCCATTTGGCTCGATGGGCTCCTCCCACTTGAGGAAGATCATGTCATCGAGCGGGGTGAAGGTCAGAGACTCTGGAGCGATGCCGCCAGGAACTACAGCGGGAGAGAAAAACAAGCTCCTCTGAAACAAACACTCCACTCAGGTCTCAAGTTAATGGACTCCTGCGCAGGCATGCCAGGAGGTAAAAACACCTTTGACAAAGCGAAAAGGCACCGGGCCAAGGAGGGATGGAGAAGGAGGACAGAGAGGGAACACAGAGACAGGCCAGAAGCAGGTGATGAAAGGAAGCCGTGGAGCGACTTGCTCCGAGCCCTCAGGATGAATTGAGATTCTGGCTTCTACTGTCTGATAACAGAGCACTGTGTCTTGGAGGATGACAGTCAATTTTTCTTCTTTAGCACCTTACTGACAGAGAAACACTAAAGTAATCCAACCTGTGAGCTGCCTGAGTATCTCTCTGCATTTTTTGGTTTAATGAGATGCATCTTCTTATAGGAGCACATCTTGCTGCTTCACTTGTGATGAGCTGGGCAGTTTACTAAGTCCTGAAAATACATCATGTTCCAGGAGAGCTCAGTGGATTGTTAGCAGTGCTGCTGCATAGACCACTGTAGTCCTTTCACATCTACATGTCACAAAATGACAACTAAACGAGCTCCAAATAGTACAATGCAACTACATCTGATAGTTTTGTGCACAGAAGTGAAAAAGCGATCATCATCATAATCAAACAGCCTTTTAAGAGTCAGGGACTTTGCTGTTTCCATGGTTAGGGACTGATGATGGGATGGATAAGGAGAGATTAAAACACAGTCACACAGTTTGAGGTGCTAATGTCAAAGTATTTCAGAATAAACCATCTGCTTTGGATGATTCATATTTCCATCCGAATCGATTTTCTAAAATGTAGGAAGATACGGGAGGTGATGCTCAGAATAACAACCTGAACTGAGTAACACAGACTCATATGATGCACACGGTGTGTATTTAGTTAAAGATCTCACACTGCCTTCCACCTCAGCCATTCCTGCCTTACATACATCTCACTGGGTCCACACACATGTTCATGTGCTGTACTTTTAACAGTATTTAATGTTAATTGTTTGTTTTACTGTTATGTTTGTCTGCCTTTGTCTGTGACTGAGCTGAGACATTCAGGTTACTGTGAAGTCTTCCTGAGTCTTGACTCGTTGTTGTAGTTTTATCCCAGTGAGCAGTGACGACAACATTATACTCACCAAGTAAACTGCATCATTATGCCACGTTAGAACACAACGGGGCAAATCTCCAGTCAGACAATCATGCCAACGCATTTATATCCTGATTATCCACTTTACGTAGAGGTATTACAAAAGGGGGCACAGCAATAAGTGCTCTTAGTGAAAGCAGAGTGTATGTGGCAGAGACATGAAGACAGCACTAAACTGATTTAGCATTGGACTCCCAAAACACTATCACACTAATGATGGACAGAAACAAATAACCAAAACTGATGAAGCTGGCACAAAAACATGATCTTGTTATTTAATACAGTTGTGACTCGATAATCCGACATTAAATGCAACAGCTTCTTTTACGTTGGACAGCAGGGCTGTCGGATTGTCAAGACGGAGGTGACATCACAGGTAAATAGGTCCAGACAGCAGCTAAAGTGACCCAAATCCAACATTTTTGCTCCTGTGCGACCTGCACTGATCTTTTCATGACAGTCTGAACAACACAGATCCGATGTTTTAAAATGCGACCCAGATCACTTCGATATGTGGTTCTAAATGTGATAAGCATCTGATGTTTTGCCTTCTTCTGTCTGAGCTGCAGTTATCTGACCTACATGTCATTGATACACAGCAAATGGGCTGGAAGTGTCCAGAACACACAGGCAGTACTTGGCTGCTGATGCTAGTTTAGTTAGCGCTCACACTTCTGTTTCCTCCATCGGTGGCGGCGGGGGAGTGGCAGATACGCTCCACCGTTACCATCCATGTTTACTTCCATAAACACTGAGCACGCTCGCTGCGTGTGACGTCGTCGTGTCCTCTTCTGCGCATGCGGGACACTTTTGGCTCGTATGAAGTTCACACAGCAGATCACATACAAGTCGCATTGAAGTGGAAACGTGAAGGAAGTCACAAAGAAATCCTCATTGAGCATCAAGTCCTGCAGTGTGAACGTAGCCAATCTGTGGGATTGTTCAGTCAGATAATACGCCGTCATCCTGATTGGTGACATTAAATGTCATGTCGGAGTCACAATCCAAGGCTGTCGCTATGTTAAGCCTGTTTTTATGGCTTCTGTTGGTTTTTCCTACAAACCTGTCGGACAGCAGGTTTAGGATTGTTAAGGGTCGATTATCGAGTCATGACTGGACATTCTTCTTCCAACAGAGGGCTATAACGTGAGCTCTAAGAAGAAATTAGCCATCTGGCCCCAAACAATGTCCTACCTTTATAAACTATAGTGGTTCTGACCCAGTGGACCAATGACAGCATTATGTTCAATGAATCCAGACAAGGGTGGCATCATGCTGCAGTGGTTAGCACTAACAGTTCACAGCAAGTCGGTTCTGAGTCTGAACCTGTGGGTCGGATCAGGACTTTCCTCTGTGGAACGTGTTCGTCCTGTGATGGACTGACAGGCTGTCCAGGTGTATCCCACTTGTCTGCGGGATGAAGTGGGTAAAGTGCTGAATTCTTGTGGGACATGGGCGGTATGGGTGGTGGTCTGTTTTTTTTACCTGTAGCTGTGTGTCCACCTGTATGACGACCTGATAGCTCCTGTTTCTTACCCTGTCTGACGTCTTTTAGAAGATGTTGATGAACTAACTTGGTGCGGTGGGACAACAGACAACACCAGACTGTTTGTTGTTTCTAGTTTTCTCATTCTGTCACGTTGTTTGTTACTGTTTGGTGCTTCTTTTATCACATGTTTGTGTTGGATTGTATTATTCTTATGCTACAGGTGCTTTAACTTGTTTTTGGTGCTACTTGAACAGCAGTGTGTTTGTAATTCTAATATTTTTCAAACTTGAAAAAAATGAACTAGCAGTGACTTTGTGAGCAGGTAATGGGGAGGACACCTGCTGTTTGTGTGTCAGCTGTGACTGAATTACTGAGTGCTATTCTCTGGCAATATCAAACTTCTCTGGGCTGTCTGTTTCTCTTATAACAGCAGCTGAAGCTGAGGTAGCACTGAAGAAAAAAATCCTGCTGCATCCACAAATCTTGACAGCCAAATCTGCCTCCTCTGAGCAGCAGAGACACAGCGCAGAAAAAGCCCTACACCCCTGTTTGATTGTTGAGCCCAATAGGAAACAGGCAGGAGAAACTGTCACCTGCTGCGGCTCAATTACTGTAGTTGTGAGGCTGATGGCAGCTCTCCTTGTGACAGGGGGATTGGAGACTGTCAGAGTGTCAGACTGGCATTCAGTGGCTCAAAAGCAAAACTTTCCATTGGTGCTGACAATCCAGAAATCAAGTAAAGAAGGAGGGAAAAACAATCACAGCTGTTTTTTTTCTGACATGTGTTTTAACTTGTCACTTCCTCACGTCCCATTCCAATCTAAAAAACAAAATTAAAACACCATCCTACATTCTGTACAATATTCCGTTTTATGTAAATGCACATCCTCGTGCCTCCAAGACACAAATGTGTAGGAGGAGATAATGAAGAGTGCTATCTGTTCTTTTCACATCTTCACTGCTCGGTGTTTTTAAGTGCTGCTTTCATTAATTAATGTAAATCAATACTACATTTTTAGCAGATGCTTAAATGCATTTTAAAGATGCATAAAGAAAAATACTGCCAGTTGCATATCATAAGCATCATTTTCTCTGCCTCTGTCCTGCAGGTCAAGGAAGTCCCTGAGTGACATTCAATTACAGCCAGAAATCCTGCTTTTTTTGACATAACAATGAGTGTTTGACCTTCTGTACTTCCTCTCTGGGAATTTGCATTAAAATGTGCTTCATCTGCTGATGTACACAGGAACAAAATTAATACACAGATAAGCAAAATCATTTTACCGTTTTGCTAGCGGCCACAGCCTGAGCTGATTAATGTTCCACAGGTCTCCATTTAAAAGGCTGATCTTCCATTTAGTTATGCTGATCCAGCTTATTTTGTGAGTCAATATTTGTGTTTTTCGCTGGTACTGGATGACTAAAGGCACGGATTTGTGTAAGCAGTGCACAATAATTATTTGAGCATGAAGGAGCAACTACAAATTCTGAAGCAAGAGCTGAGTAACTATGACAATAAAGGGCTTTAGTGCATGCATAAAATAACATCCCAGTCCTCTGTAATGATGTTGCAGGTAACAAATGCCATTTCAGCAGACCTTTGCATCTTTTCTTCTGCTAGTGTTCCACCAGTAAAATGAAAGTGTCCACTCACTGTCCTCCTCAGTCTGGAAGGTGACCTCTCTGCTCTCCTTCTTGCCTTCAGGGTTGGCCAGGGCCAGCCGGACATGGACTGCACGGAAGGGTGGCAGGTCTCTCAGGGTGAAGTGAGAAGTGTTTCTATCCACAGACAGGCACTCTCTGACGGTGGCGTTGTTCCCTCCGCTGCCCCCTGTTGGCATGGAGTAGCGGTAGCACAGGGACAGAGTGTAGGTGTGGCAGCGGGTGAGGTTGTAACCAAGTGGCTCCCACTGAAGGGCCAGCTGCCGGGCCTGGATCTCTGTGGCTGTCAGTCCCCGTAAGGCACGCATTGGCTCTGAAAGGGACACAAAGTAGAGATGCTGCTGATTACGTGCAAACACTGAGCTCACATTTACAAGCCTCTGCAAAGGACACCAACGGGAAGAGGAACGACATCGTAAGGAGACCTTTTGTTTCCCATCCATCCTGCAAGCCAGAACTACATTTGGACAAGTTGGGCAAATTTAAAGATTCAAGGTAAATAAAATACAGATCAGCACATCTGAAAAGTCTCAAAGTCAATGAAGTCAAAGTGAGCTCTATTGTCATAAAATACTCCACAAGAAGACAAACATAAGTTCCTTTCTCTTGGTTCAGACCTATAAAGACATCAACGTCTGACATGCACATCATAAACTGCACAGTTCAGGCAGTACCTGCTGAGATGTGTTTAAATGTGATCTTTTAAAAATTATCTTTAATTTTGGACAATGCACACAAGAGAGTATGAACAATACTGTAAGAAAAGTTTATTCTAAATACATTACAAAGTGATACTCTCCAGCTAATTAAACACTCAGTCCTTTCCTGTAGTGAAATGACTTGGATGTAACACCTTCTATAAAGACCGTTCCTCTGTCACTCCTTCCCACCAGTTCACCTCCGACTCTGCTCAAACACTGTATAGCTACTCTACACTACACAGAGGCAGGTTAGTGTTTGGAGTAATTTAGCCATATATGTAAAATTAAAACTAGAAACTGCTTCTGGAGAAGAACACTGGTACAGAAAGGCCCTGCAGACGGACAGAATGGAGCACATAGATTCAGTCTGTCATCAGTCTGTCATGCAGGTTCATGGTGCTGATGACTTCTTTTGCTCATCATTTGTCCTCCAGCATATAAAAAAAAAAACATCCTATCAACATGTTAGTGGGGTAAAAAATAAAAAAGATTTTTACCAGAGGGAGTTTTTAAGCTCCAATGGAAACTCCAAACTACTGACTTCTGTCATATATCTTCCATTTGCAGATGGAGACGATGGACTGTGAGCTGAGATGATTTTGTTGCACAAGCTGATCACAAAGTCAAAGTTGAACTTCCACACAAATGATTATATGCCGCCTGTGAGTTATAACACAATGCAGCAGCATTAATTGACTTTTGGCCATTTGCGAGCGTCAGACTGAGCTGTAAACACCCTCAGTATGAACATCCATACTAATCACATCTGCACCTCCACCTGCTCCATCTGTCTGTTCCTCTTTCTGTCTTGGTTTGTCTCATCAACGTTCGGTTTACTGGGAGAATGTTTATTGCCTTCTAATGTATTCATTTCTAAATATACGAAGGGCTACAATAATCTAATTTCATAACCAATATTTGAATGAATACAAACAGATCTTCTTACATGTTGTTGGCCAAAGTAAATATTTTTAATCCCTGTTGTCATTTCTTTGTGATCATTCCTTCTACGAGCTCTGCTTCACAGGCAGACAGCATCCAGAGTCGAGGACCCGTCAACAAGATAACTCTTTGGTGAACTACTGTCTGAGTAAATGCGCAACACATACAGTGAAAAAAACAAAAACCATGGGACATCTTCTACTAATAAATAATGATATGTGCAGGTCAGAACTTTTCAGGCTGCTTCACCATCATCCTGGGAGTGAAGATGTCCAGACATCTGTTAGGAAGTTAGGATCCCTCTTAAATGCTTCCTTAAAGATATTTCTGGACCTGTCCAGGTAAGAGGAGATACAAGGGCAGAGAAAGCTTTGGGCTCCCCAATAAGGATGTGGCTGACAAGTTTAAACTGCCACTGGATGCTGATTTTAAAAAATGATGGATGAATGGAAAACAATGTTGAGTTCATTTCCAGTTACTGAGATGCACACAAGGTTTTATGGTTTATGCCGACTAGACAAGTGTATTTTTAGTTAAAAACCTTCCCAGTGCAGCTTAAAAGAGGAACACTGATGAGGAAAAGCAGAAAGCAACAGCTGGAGCTGACTTTACAAGCTTCGACTTGGAGGTTACAGAGGAGTGAAATAAGGAGAAACATCAAATTATCTTAATAGTAAAACATTTTACACTTAAACATCAGGATCAGTAGGAGACCAGTGCACAACCTCAACAAAGAATCATACATTTAAAAAAAAAAAGCCTAATTACTGCTGTCTTGTGTGATCCAGACCACTATGTCCCTGAATGTCCTGCAAGCCTGTCCTGGATTCCTGAGAGTCCTGCAGAGACGCCCCAGAAGAGGGCGATGCCTTCATCATGGCCTCGCTGTCCAGTGCAGACAGTGGTGGGCCGTGCATTTTACTTCTAGGCCCTCAGTGGCGTCCTACCTGAACCAAACCACCTCTTAACACTGAGATTATAACACCACGGCTATAGAAGCTATTAATATGATACAGAAAGGCAGGACAGGAGGTTGCATTGCAGACGGGTATCTCATGTAGCACAAATGAATGCATCCCTAAAGCAAGCAGCCCAGTTACAACAGTTCAGGAAGTCTCCTTTCACTGCAGCCACAGCTGCACCACATACACCACATCTAGCAGGAGCATCAACACCAACCAATGACAAAAATATAATTTAGTCATCAAAACTTGTGATTATTTCAACACAAACTCCATTTTCCTCTCTTTCCTCATAAGGAGTTCAGTCACTGTGTTGAGCAGGTAATCTGTGTGTTTCACTTCCTGTTCTGTCTCCATGGAGGCTGAA
>NW_007578406.1:288410-297538 GCF_000690725.1 Stegastes partitus | reverse complement strand
TTAGAGACTTTGCTGATTTGACAGATGTTTGTTTTTTCCAAAAGGGTGAAACGTACTGAGTTGGACTGATTTGTGTTCTGACAGCTGATGCCAGCGAGCCTTTCCATACGACAGCATCAATTAATCATAAAGGAAGAATCTTATCTCAGAAAACTGCATCATGTCCATAATTTCAAAGGTGACTGACAATAACAGGTTTTATATCATACTTTTTTCTTGAACAGCATCAGCCCTGTGGAGCAGTCTAATCCCACTAAAACCAGACCTGCCACCACAAGTTCACCAACTGAATGTTCACTTTGCTCCAGACACCATTACTCATCATTACAGCAGCACTGCTGCAGACTGCTCTGTCCTTTCCAGCCGCCTGTTCCCAACCAATCCTGCCCCAAACCGACACTCCGCTTGATTAGGCTAATCAGACGGATTAGTCGGAGACAAAGGGAGTAAAGAAGAGATATGAAGGCCAGACAAGAAGAAGAGGAAGAGATGAATGCAGGAGAGTCCCTGTGGATCTGCTCATTTCATCTCATCCTCCTCATCTTTAACAGCTGCCTTAGTGAGCTGCCACTGAGGCCTGTCCTCCTGCCAGGAGCTACGACTTAGTGCCCACCCTCATACTAACCAGAACACATGGGATCTGGACTGTTGACACTTGCACATCGTAATGAGTTTCTCCAGGTGTTGAAATCTTGACATGTAACCTCTGATATTAAAACAATGATAATGCTTTGGAGCTTCATGGCAGTTTAATCTAATATAGTGGTACGATAAGTGTTTGGCTTAGCAAAAAAACAGAACATAGTAAACACCTGTCCTTATATATATATATATATATATATATATATATAGGATATCAGTGCCATACATGAAGAAAGCCTCTGAAAACAACAGTCTGGAGGACTCACTTTCAAAAAACGTCATGTGGTTGAACAGAGATTTTATCCAGAAGGACAAATTACATTTTTGGAATAAATAAATAAAGATAGCTTCGTCAAATAAAAATCTCGTTTAATTGTATGGCTATTTAATTAGGTTGACTGAGAAATCACATAACAGCTGGTTGACATGACAACAGGTGTAATGGAGGGCAGGTAATAGAAGTGCTGTCATTACTGCCCAAATGACTTCTCTGGAAAGTCACGTACAGCCGAACAGTATAAAGGATGCAGATGTGGTGACATGTGTGACTCCAAGATCAGCTGAATTCTGAGGGTTTTTTCTTTTGTTTATTGAGGGGATGTAGTGACTGAGGTGAACACTGACTTGTTTTAGCACTGACAGGACAATTCTAGTTTTCTATAACAGGAGTTTTTCATTTTAAGCATATTTAAGCTTTGGGACAAATAAACTGAAAGCAATATACACATATAAGCACTGGTTTCCAGTATGGTCATCTCATTTTCCTGCAAATAAAACTTTAATATATAGTGCTTTAATCAAGTGAAGGGTGGAAAGTATGAACACCGTCGTACAGAGCACATCTGCATTCAGGCCAACGTTGCCTACTTGCAGCCTTACAAAAAGCATGAAGACTGGTGGAAAAGCAAATGGGCACATCATTCACTTAGCATTTGAAGTGAGCCTCTGTGTGGCCGGCCATCCTCAACAATGGCCCCATGGGATTGAAATCCTCTGCACCAGTTAGGATGAAATGTCACACACAACGACTGTCCAAAAGAAGAGTCTCTCTGCAAAAGGAAATTGGTCTGTGTGACACATTAGGAAGACAAATTCATCCAGAGTTTGGTGTCACGGGGCCTCTGCTGTCTGCCGCTTTCTCCCCGGGGATAAAGTTTCAGATGTGAGCAATGCAAGTCGACAGGAGGTGGGTGAGTGGAAGACACTGACAGGAGCGGATCAAAGAGTTCGGCAAGTGACAGGGACGTCATGGCATCTAGTTGACAGTGTGGCGGGGTGTCGTTTTCACCCAGATGAGCAGCGCTGTGGCTAAAAACACAGATCTTAGGTAGTCTGAAGACCCTGCACTCTGCTTCATAACATGCAATAGAGAAGAAGAAGTTTAATTCTACACAAGCTCTTGAGCTAAATTGTTATTTACAGCTGGGCCTAGACCAGCTCTTAGCCCAGGGGTGTGGTGATTCAACTGTGAATCTTCACACATTATCTGTTGTTTTTCACAGAACTCCAGCAATACTCGTCTTGCATGTAAATGAGTGCAGATGTAAGTATAATTTGATTCTTAGATAAATATGTGTTTTCATTGCAGGTGAGCCTGGGATGAATAGAAGGCATCAGACACCTTCCATGCTGCAGTGACAACATGCACAGCTTTTGTTCTCAGTAGCTGCAGGCGAGCTACAAGTTGTTTCATGATGTATCGTAGCAGTCTGATGCAGCTCAGACACTGGATAAACCTAAAAGCACTGAAGCACGGGGCAGACACTGAAAACTGTTTTCTGTATCTGTTAATGCAGAACTAACCA
Organism: Stegastes partitus; assembly: GCF_000690725.1. Lineage (NCBI taxonomy): Eukaryota > Metazoa > Chordata > Actinopteri > Pomacentridae > Stegastes > Stegastes partitus. The sequence goes on along the minus strand of NW_007578406.1, from coordinate 295,091 downwards.
ACTGCTCTTCTGTTTGGTGATTTTGTTGATGCTGGAAAAGTCACAGTAACTCAACAAAGGTCATGTGTAGTTAACAGCTGATCCTCGTTATAGTATTGGAGTTTTATTGGCTCACGGTGATGATGCTCACATGATGATGCTGACATGATGATGGTCACATGATGATGCTCACATGATGATGCTCACATGATGATGCTGAGCAGGTGGAACGTTTACCATGAACTCACATCAGTTTAGCTTTTTGGTAACATTTGCTAACAATTGCTATTTACCGCCTCATACAAATATGTACGTGTAGATCCTCAGTAATCCAGGTGAAGGTAATCCTCAGAGCTTCAGTAGAAATCAGCTGGACTTCTCTTTAAGGTCCCTGAAGATGTTTCACCTCCCATCCAGGGAAGCTGAACTGAAGAAGCCTCGTACATGAGAGGTGGAATGTCTTCCAGAACCTTCAAGAGAGATCCAGTTCATGTGTACTGAAGCTCCTCGGATCACTTCATACAAAGTCTGGCCATTTATTTTCCAGGTATTGACTTGCTGTAGTCCTTGAGTGGTGGAGACGTCACCATTTAGCCTGTTTCATTTCATATTTCTTTATATTCTGTCAGATGTTCACTGTGAGAACTCCTGCTGGTTTAGCTACTAGCAACCTTCTTTGTGGTCTTGGATTTACAATATTATACATATATATAATATTAGATTGTTTTTTATAGTTCCAGCTTCTCAAAACTTGGAAAATTATGCTTTTCTCTGTTTTGTCTAATTGTGAATTCAACCTCTTGTGGTAGTGAACTACTGATCAGCTAAAACCAGACGTTTAAAGGTGTCACTTTGGGTCTTGAGAAACTGCCAGAGATTTCTTTCTAACACTCAATTAACTGTTTAGTCCAAAACCCTCTCGACGAAACAGGCATCAACAATACACATAATCATAAATGTAATCCCTGATTAGATCTTCATGTCCCTTTAGCAGATTTAACAGCTTGGTGTGGATAAAAATAAGACTGAATGCTTCCTAATATGAGGTTCATCTCGCCCACCTTCTTCACTCAGGTTTAAGCCCCGCCCACTGAGTTTATCCCAATCAACAGGATGGATTGTGGTTGCTAGAGCAGCTCTGCCCCTGTGTGTCAGCTCTGACTGACCTGCACACTTGGTCCTGCTGATCAGTGGAGGTCCAGGAGCTCCGGTGCCTCCCTCTCCAGGCCGGGTGAGCAGGACACTGATGCGGTACTCTGTGTCCGGCTCCAAGTGCCAAACCTTGTAGGTAAGTGAGCCCACACCATGTGTTTCTGTCCACGTGGACTGGCTGGCCCTGTACTGGATTTCCCGACGAATGACTGGTCCATCGCCCACAATCGAGTTGGTGTTGAGCTGGATGATCAGATAGGTGGGACCTGCCCGCAGGAGCTGAGGGGGTGCGATCGGTGTTGGCGGCACTGCAACAGAAAAGTTTGTGTCATCTGGTGTGAGCTCACTGAACAAAAATCTCATCATCTGCTATGCTGATAAAAGTACACAATCCTGAGTCTTATGTGTTGTATGTATGATCCTTTTACAGTAAACTTTCTGTTGTAGTTTGGAAGTGATCCTGGAAACAGCAGCAAAACATAAAAGGAACTCCGTCCTTGAAAACAGTGATGGAAACCAGTTGCCATTTTCAGCTGGAAAGAACCAAGTCATGCGAGCAAAGGAGAAGTAAAGGATTTCTGTCATGGATTTTCTCTTTTTTGTTTTACACTTTCAATAACATTATTTCTGCTCTGCTAGAGCACTGAGTCATAAAAATCTTTTAATCACATCAGGACTGTGAGACAAAGAGAGCCAGAGTGTGTGAGAAAGTCTTGAACGCTGAAAAATCTTAATTTTCACTCGAATGACACTGAATAAGAGCTTATTTGCATGAATAATTACATAACTAATTCTGTCCTCTGCACATAAAAACGTCCAGCCATGATGGATAATATGACCCTCATCAACTAGACGAACATCAGATTAATTCATCACATGATGCTGTGGCTGAGGGACTGTGTGCATGGGCGGAGGTTTGCTGATTGATATATTGATCAGTGACTACACCTGCCTACAGAGTTTTTTATTACATGATTTAGTGAGTCATGAAGCAAGAAAGACTGTTTCAAATAAATAATTCTGCAGCTTCTTTGCTTTCTTGTAGAGAGCATGATGTTGATGTCATTTCTGTTCCACGTGGCTCTAAAGTGGAAAAATAAAATCCTGACACATCAAAAGCTCACTTATTAACCTCTACTTAATCCACTAAGAAAGAGAAAATAATATTGACAGCTGGAAGTTTTATGTTGGAATTATTTCTTTACATTTTAATCAGCAGCCAGGAACTTCTGTACAGCTGCAAGAACTGTTTGTTTTATAGATATTTGAGAACATCAATGCAGAAAACTGCTTCAGTGGCATCAGACACATTCTTCTAATATCTGCATAACTTTAAATGAAAAATATGTGAGTCGATGCCAATTTGAAGTTCACATTCTCTCCAACACCGATCAGAAGCAGTCTGGGACTAATAAATACCTGAAATGTTAAACTTTTCACTGGACATAAAATAATACAAGGCTGCGTGGTGGATCAGTGGTTAGTACCATCGCCTCACAGCTACAAGATCCCTGGTTCACGTCATGGGAAGGACACCTGGGTTCTCTCCGGGTTCTCCGGCTTCCTCCCACAGTCCAGAAACATGTTGAGGTTAATTGGTGATTGTAAATTGTCCGTAGGTGTGAATGTGAGTGTGCTTGGTTGTCTGTCTCTAAGTGTAGGGATTATTCTTCCCTCCTTCTTCCATCCTGCTGTCTGTCTGCTTCTGTCTCCAACCTTAGAGTCTCTGGACTCCGTTTCAAATAAACATGATAGCGCATCAAACTGAAATGACCTGCGACCACGCAGCAGTCCAACATTGCATTGGATGCACTCATGGAAGCAAAGTGCTGTGTGTAATCAGGTCAGCGAGCATATGCGACCGGTTCCTGTTCAGTCCATAAAATGGACATTTCAGGTGTCTCATTTTGTGTTTCGTCTGGTCAGGCTCAAAAGCAAATGCTTCAAACAAGTCATGTATAAACCCCATTACTTGAAGAGCTCACTTTTATACACACTGTTCAGTGCGACTTTCAGACAGACATGAAGCTGTTAACATAGTTTACCTCTGACAATGAGTTCTCCGAAGTTGGAGACAGCAGCACCTCTGGGGGACGAGGTGATGCACCGGTACAGGTCCTGCTCTCCACGCTGCGCCTCCACCTGGAAAGTCGCCATCAGCCGCTTGTGGCTGAGCCGAGACAGCAGGGACGTGTCCAGCACCACACCGCTTCTCCGCTGACAGCCAGACAAAGACCACACAGAGAGAAATCAGCTATGAACACACAACCCAACCACATGTGTTTACCTGAAGCCTGTCCAGGTGATTAAAAATGGGTGGCAGGCTGAGAAGCAGACAGGAAGAAAAAGGAGGGTTGGAATTAGCTCCATGGGAGGGCAAGATAATAAATACGTGATAAATGTCACCGTGAACAATAGTGTGTTTGCTGGTGACACGGGCCTCCCGGGTCGGTGTTTCCAGCACCGGGGCTCAGGCTGACATCTCCTCATCTCTTGCTCTGCTAATGTGTCAGCGCTCCAGGCACGCCGGCAATTGGCTCAACCAGTGGAACACAAAATCAGAGGGCAGCACTTGGAATGAGCTGCTGCAGGTACAATATATGCAGCTCTCTTACAGAATAAGCAGATTATTATGTAAGCTGTTGCTGCTCACGCTTTCCACAAGTAAGTGGGTTTGACACTCACATGTTTGAACTGGTTTACTGGGATGGGGGGTGAGAAATGCACTGCTGCTAGAAAATATGAATTACATGTAGAGTGGGTGAGCTTCCTAAAGCTCCAGATTACAGCTTATTTTAAGTTTTGGTATCAATATAATCACTGGACCATTTAATCCTCCAAAAGCTTTCAAATTTGTTACCTACTTTTTTGTTTTCTGCACTTTTTGCGATGGTTAGAAGTGACTTTTCAGTGTGCACGATTTTGATGTTTTTAACATTAACTTTAAAGTCCACCTGGAGGCTTTAAAAGCAAATAAATGAGTCTGTTTGCCAAGTGTGCTGCCAGTCCCCCTGTCTGGCAACAGGCCCTGCATAATATCTTCATCATGAGTTAGTCCAGGAACTAGCTCAGGTTTGGACTCAGAACGTGTTACAGTTAAAACATCTAAACAGCATCTGAGGCTGCTGTCTGCAGCTCAGGGCTGGAGGACAGCATCACAAAATGATGGTTAATGATTAAGAAACATTATACTAACAATTAGTTTGGACTAGCTAAACAGAAGAAGGAACCAAGTAAAGCAGCTCCAGACTGGACCTCCACAGCACCAGGGAGATCAAAGAGAAAGCAGCAATTAGCAGACTCAGTGCTGATGATCAAACAGGCCCTGAACAACAAATGGAGGAACAGAAGGTGCTAATGCTTTGTGATATATCTCTACCAGTTTTTTTTTCTTCTAAATGAGAAAAGTAGGGAGGAGTTGAAGCGAGTGTTGACTTAGGCTGAGAAGTTCACTGCAGCATACTGTCAAATTACACAAGACAAGCCTTGTATTGTTTGTTTGTGTTTTCATGTGTGTGTGTGTGTGTGTGTGTGTGTGTGTGTGTGTAGCTCTGTCAACAAATTCGCAAACTCTGAAACTGATGGAAAAAAAAAAAAGGCTCTTTCAGATGCCGATGATCTTCAAAGGCGTCAATTCAGAAGAAGAGAGAGGGGAGGGTGTGAAATAAAATCGTGTGGAAACACAAGGGATGGATCACCAACGATACTGAGATCTCATTTGCAAAGCGCCTTCTCCTGCTGCCATCATTTCAAAAGCACTTAGATGTGCAGGCTTCAAGGCCAGACGAAGAGTGGAAGCATTCAGGGATGGATTTTTGAAGACTAATATTAGCTCATATACAAACTAGGAAAATTGAAACTATTTTCAGTTGAAGCATGAGAGCGATGACTTCAGGGGCTTTAGTGAACTAAATGCCATCACAATCAAAAAACTACAAAAGCAGAGGTGCAAACTTAATCATCTTAGAAACCCTCAAATGACTCATTTCCCGCAACAACAAAACCATTAAAAGACAAACTCAAAGTCACAAACTTACTGAATTATTTAACAGGACTACACTATCACTGCTGGTGTTATGCTACTGGTTAAAATGGTTTCTACTGGTGCCCACTAAGCGTGAGGTCAGAGGAGGAGATGGAGGTTGCCTCCCTAAAGCTGGAGAACTTGTAGGAGACACATGTTGTGTCAAAACACTGGATCCTGCATTGCAAAAGGTTAAAGACATCAAACAAATGTCTGGGATCTATCTGACAGTAATTTGATTCTCATACTTAATGTTTTAGATGTGAGAAAAACTTTGAACCAAATGGTTATGATGAGACGACTGGGTCTGAGCATCTCCAGAACAAAGACAACCTTCTCAGGATTAGACCTTCTTCAAGGGTGTTCAACGAGGTGGTGAATAAGTGACATGGTGTGGGTATCTATATCTTATTACTCTGTAAAAACATGGCTGACATTTTATATTACTGACCAGTTTTAATTATATTACGGCTTAAAATGATTTTTGATTGGTGGGACTTAGATGGAGTCAGGTGCTGCCGAAGCAGTTCTGGCCAAAAGCACCAGACTGATCCTAAAAACCGCTCTTCAGGAAACATATGAGTGACTTTACAGAGGGTTTTGTCAAGGTGCTGCCGTTGCTTTATAACAGATTCACTCCCACTGCATTCTGTCCTTATGATGGGTTTCAACATGATGGGAGATGATGCAGGAGCAGCTTCTGTTTCCTGGAACAATTTATCTCTTCATTAACACAGAACTGTGATACGTGCTATGTTAGTCGTATCACACTGCCAGCCAGTTCATTTCTTTAAAAGCTCCAGGGCATCCTGTCAGCTGGTGGACAGGAACAACCCAGGATGTCCAGGCTGAGTTGGTAAGACTGGAGGTAGAACCTGGTTATGATAACTGTCCCTGCTCCAAAACAGATCATCAGAGCATGCACTCATTCAAAGTATGCTTTGGATTACCAAAACGTTGTTGTGTTCAAAAGCAGTCCAGTGAGCAGCATTAACAGGATTTAACCTGCATTAAATGATGCTCACTAGTAGCTCAGTGTTTCTCCACACTGGATGGATGGTGGATCATGTTAACTGAGGACAGGAATATTCCCCCAACGGGTTTAGACTCAGTCACACTATGAAAACGCTCAAATAAAGAGCAGCTGAAGAAGACTTTAAGAGCAGTCTGGCCAGCAGTCGTGCATGTAAATGTAACCACTGTTTCTGGATAAGACTGTCAGCTAAATGCCAGACATGTAAAATGTCTTTCTCTTTGTCCTCTGTGGTGCTTTTCTTCTCCTTCCTACTGCCTCCAATCCCATTCTATTATCTGTGTGCAGAGATGTGGGCTTGACTGTTGGAGCAAAGATAATAAATAAAAAGAAAACAGCCTCACGCACACGCTCTCACCTCCAGTAAGAAGGGCTCAACCTCAGAAACTTTGCCCGTGGCGACACACTGGAACGAGGCGTTCTGCCCGGCATTCACCTCCACATCACCCAGCCGAGAGAAATGAGGCACCTTGTCTGTGGAGGAACACACACA
>NW_007578406.1:282383-288215 GCF_000690725.1 Stegastes partitus | reverse complement strand
ACACAGTGATGAAAGTGGCACATCTGGAGCAGAGCATCGCTGTCTAAATATATTAAACACACAGATGTGAAGTGTAATTTATTCAGAGCATGTACAATAACTACACACCAAGGCCTAGATGCAGCCTCACAAACATGTGTGTGTGTGTGTGTGTGTGTGTGCTGCCGTCCTTTTTTCTAAACCAGACACTGAAGTTTTCAAACGTCTCTTTTAAATATCTCCACTTGTTTTCCCCAAGACACTTTATGGGACCTCATTCTGCTTTGTTTCAACTCTTAGAAAATAAAATATACACACACACACACACACACGCACACACACACACACACACACACACATATGGAATAATTTCCCTTCCACTAGATGAAGTTTATTCTCCGTTCATAACAGGCATTTTTGTGAAGATTACACCCACAGAACTACACAAATATGCAGTTTGTTAATAAAAACAAATAAAAACATTGTTTTTCAGCAAAAGTAAGTTTTGTCACAGTCGAATAAAACTCGATGGATCCTTGTTTTGTGATACATGAAGATCAATACATGAAGATCAATACATGAAGATCAATACATGAAGATCAAGGTGTGTTCTGCTCTAATAACACAGTTCTAGTTAAATACAACATGTTCAGAGGCTAAAATGCACAGCAGCTCTAATTTTACCAAATGACTCTGCTGCTGTTTGCATGCTTAAACAAAGACTTACATAACCCATGTGACTGCCTTTGAAATGCATTGTGCTGTCAAATGACCTTCCCTAAGTCACACCAGCCTCTGCTGATGATAAGAAAGTCATATTACATGTGTTTACTGTAACGCCTACGTCACCATACTGTAGTCTGGATCGTGGTGCTACGTCCACATGGTCACAAACTACAGTCATCGACTGCATCTTCAGCTCATGTAACGCCAATGTTTTTCTAACAAAGTTGTGGATGTGCTGCTTTCTTCTGACCACATTTATTAAACATTTTGTTGTCAAGATGTTTATTTCAACAAAAGCTGAGTTTCCATCCACCTGTATTTCTGCTACGTTTGTACACTGCACATTGAAGATCCTGCGTAGGTGTGTTAGAAATAAAAATATTGATAGAACTGTTGCTCAGCTGAGGTGGGAAAGTTAAACCCTGTTTATCACAACCAGCAAATAAAAAAAATAATTTAAAAAAATGACAGAATTAGTGGATAGTGGATCGGTGGGTAGCACCGTTGCCTCGCAGCTAGAAGGTCGCCGGTGAGGACACCCGGGATGGTTCTACATGTTGTGCCGTGGGTTCTCTTCCTCCCACAGTCCAGAAACATGCTGAGGTTGATTGGTCATTCGAACTGTGAGTGTGCTTGGTTGTCTGTCTCTAAGTGTAGCCCTGTGATAGACTGGTTACCTGTCCAGGTGAACCTGCCTTCCCCCTGATACAGCTGGGATAGGCTCCGCCCCCCATGACCCTAGTGAGGATTAAGGTGTAGAGATGATGGATGGATGGATGGATGGATGGATGTATGGATGGTTCTTGTACTGCACGAAGCCCATTTCTAAAGTTGTATCTCCTTCTAGCCATGGTCGTGCTGTTTCCATAGAAGTGCAGGACTTTACTTTGCAGTGAAAATAAGCCACAGTTAATTAAAATGTTAATAAATGAATGTATTGATGATTGCCTTTTGCTCCACATTTGCTTCTCTGTTACCACCAGTTGTTGTCAAACAGGCTGAGAAAGTGGGAACACATACACTCAGTTTTCAGCTCATGAGGTACATCTACCCAGAACCAAAGCGGTCTAATGAAACAGCTTTATGATCATTTTGGAGGCTGGAGCTTGTGGTGCTGTTGTCTCGTATACGAAGGGATTTTTCTTTCAGGTGGTCAGTCCATTCATACCAGTGACGAAGAGCAAAACACCAGAACCAGCTCACTGCATGATACAGTACGGTTGTCCTACATCTACCAAAAGGCCGAAGCAGCTGTATTAATACGTCTATAAATCCCAGAAACACTACAACATTCATTAAGGGAGGATTTGTGTGACTGTTTTGCACCAGTGCTGGTGATGGATCGCAGAGCTCCTTGAAAGGTCAAAAACTCTCTATCAGAACAAAATCCTTTAAAGGGAAATAAAGCATCTAGTTTAGATTTATTAACATGTTTGTATTCTTGTTTTTGTTTTGGTTTTTTTGACCAACAATAGCAAATACATGTGTGCAGCTAATAAGATGACCAACGGCTCTGTTCACGTTGTTTCAGTGAGCTCTGAAAGTGAATCACTGGCATTCCCAGGAAGCTGACAACGAAGCAGCTAAATGGGATTCAGCCATCATTAATGTGATTATATGTACACGTGCTTTTTCTGTTGTGACGGGTCAGAACATTCTCAGTATGCTGTTAGGAAAACTAAAACGCGTTTTAACAGTCGAACAATTAGGCGGCCATTTAGAAGCAGTACTTGGGACGTTCACTAATGTCTTTCTGGGCTATATGTCAACTTACACATTCATTACTTTAAAGTGTTTGGTCTTTGCTGATTTTAACAAGTGGACTGCAATAATTAAGCATTCTCAGCCCTCAACATCTGCACTGAATTAAAAGTTGGCCCGTAGTATAGATCATTATAAATGTGCACGCCAAGTAGGAGAAAAGTCTAACAGAACATGTGGTACGATGTAGTTTACAGAGATGAGCCCAGACAATAAAGCCTCTGAGAGCTGGAGTGAATCACACTCATCACCTCTTATAGAACAACGTTCTGCTGGGAAATCCATGTGGATGTTACTGGACAGGTACCATCCATACCTTCACATCATGTAGTATGTCAGGAAAAATAAAGATGTAGCGTCCCAATCACAGTGTGTCAGCTGCAGTGTGCCAAAGACGCGAGGATGTCCTCCTACATCCATTCTCATATTGCATGTGCTTCTGTGGCCATTCTGACCCACAATCCTCTGCACAGGGACCATGTGTCAGATATGTCAGAGTGTCTCACTTGAATAAACTTGAGCCACCAAGAGAGCACACACAGATGATTTCCCACCACAGACGGAGACAAAGGCACAATATTATGATCAGCTTGTACGTCCTGACTGTGTGCATGGGCAGTAAAAGGTAGCTGTAGTACGCACTGAAAGTAAAATGACTTAAAAAAGTATGAACATGTGTTCCTAACATCAACCTGCAGAACCTTTCATTAGCTTTATTTAAATAGTCACCATATATGAACAGAACAGTAATATTACTACAAAAGTAGGGTGACCAGATGGTGGACAGTCACCGGTCTGGCCCGGGTAGAGTGGTCTCTGAAAATGTCCCGGATGCTGACACTGGATGGACAGTGTGATGCAGAGCGGATCAGGGTGAAGGCAGAGGACACCTGGACAGGTAACCAGTCTATTGCTAGGCTACACTTAGCTAAAAAAAATCCCACAGATAATTAAAATGTATAAAAAAAGAATGCAGACCTGAAGTAACATAAAGTGGATGTGATTTGGAAGTTTGTTGTGGTGCCAGTCTGGAGGAAATATGAATAAACTTTCAAGTCATCTCTGAAAGACTGATGTTCAAAGCCTCAATTATAGAAGAAGTCATTTGAGGATGAGGCCGTCGCATTAATAGTAACTGAGAAAATGTAATTTAAAATGTAAAAGCCCAGCAGTGTGGATATGTGACCTGTCAAGCCTTAATTAATACCGTTAAACATAAATAGAGGCAAGGTAAATCAGTCTCAGATGCATTCGGCCTGTCTGAGATGTTGGCTCTTTAAATTAGTAATGCGGATCCTTATTTGTGATGCAGGAAAGACGGGTCTGGACTGAAACACGTGTTCAGAATAAAGACATCCAGAGCAAAACAACATAAATGTCAGCGGGAATGCAAACTGAGCAACAGCTGCCTTTGAGCTGAATCTTTGTCTAATAGCTGGACCATTATTCTGGTTACCTGCCGGGACATTTGTGCCAGTTTAGTGTTTATTCACATCTTGGTGTGAGTTTGTGAGTTTTGGTCAGAGTGACTGTTTCTCTTCTTTCTCTACTCCATAGTTCAGAAGTACGCATGCTTGTGTACATTCATGCATTCGCCTGTTCTCGGCTTCTTTCACTTATCAGGACATGAGTGTGTATCAGAGCTTTACACACAACAAACACACTTTAAGATTCTTGTGTTTAGGGTACATTAACATATAGCCTCAGGCGGTAAACATTATGCTGAGTTCATATGAAAAAAAAAAAAGGATGCGATTTTAAATATAGTTATTTTAGTCCGTCTGCTTCCAAGTAAGGATTTAATCATTTATAATATGTGGCCTTCGAGATTTTTTAGTGCTAACAGAAAAAGGATATCTGAATTTCATGAGCTCATGAACACTTAATGAATTATCATATCTTCAAAATGGATCTTGGCAGCAGAGACTGAGATACAGACAGCCTTGGTCTGAACAACAATGTCTGTGTTTGTGAGTTAAAGCAGCTGATAGCTGATGTGTGACTGTTTAAAGCTGCATGAAATGATGGCATTAGCATTAGCATTTCCTGTTTACAATATTACAAACCTGAACAACATCAGCATTTGTTCTGAGTCAGGTTTCTAGCAAATAGCTAAGCTAAAAACCAGGATTAATAAGATCAGAGATTATGAAACTCACAAGAAGCAACCAAACGTGAACACCAGAGCAGCCTTTAAAAGAAAATTAGGCCTGTCTCAATAATGTTCAGGGAAAAGTCTCTGGTACTGATATTGGACCGAGCCAGACTGTCAATGGTTAATAATAGAGGTCAAAAAAAATCAAACATACTTTCTATAATCTGACACTTGGCACCACATCACAGTTGCTCTACAAATATTGTGTAGATCAATTCAACATCTAGCTTTTGTCTGTAGTGTCCAGTGGTGCTAATCATCTTAGTAAAGGTCATGATGGGTCCAACATCGACACACAGGCTATGTACCAAAGAGCTGTGGGGGTGGGACGGTAAATTTAACAGAACATAATGCCCACCAACACACATAAAAGTCCAACTCCCTGATGTCCCAGTGATGCCAAAGAAAGAAGTCCCAGAGGATCAAAGTAGAACAACTCGCTGTCCTTTTTCTGCCTGTAACATCACATTAGCTTTAAAAGCACCCAGCTGGGAGCATAACGATCAGAGGAAAAGGTCAGCTATTCTGCCAGGACAAAAGAGACGCCTCCCGCTGTGTTATTGTCGTTCTGACACTTGGACAGGTACCAGGTATACGTGCTTCAGTCGCCCCCCGTCAGCAGAAGTGCCTCGTAGTCTTCAATCACCTCTGGGAAACTGTTGAGCTTTCCGGCCTGGGCTTCCATTGTTGAGCTGGACCCTTTCCCCGGGCTCAGTAAAGGTCAGCAGGTAGGCTATGAGCATTGCAGAAGTGGGTACTTACAGCAGGGGTAATTGAGCAGCACAATGTCGTCCAAGGCAATGTAACCCTGTCGCTCCTCGGAAACGGTCGCTTCAAAGATGACCTGTGGAGACAATGGATAAATTAAATGACTACAGACCATTACATGTGGAGTGGCAAGTAGCCTGATAGAGTGGGAAATGAAAGGAGCAAAAGGCCAAAGAGCTGTCAAGAACAGAAACGCACACATCCTGAAGTAATGTCCCTGTACGTTTAAAAAGAAACTCTTAATTGTAAAGTTTCATCCTGGCATTAAACTCTAATTGGTAATGTTTTAATTCAGCTGTATGTTACTCCAGCCACTGTTTTTTTTTTTAGTAAAAGGTCATATGGATCATACAGAGGAAACCATCAGAGGAGGAGAACACACCAGCTTCTGTGCAAACATCAGCCTGAACGCTTCTGAACACAAAGCAGCACATGACAGAGGA
>NW_007578406.1:275300-281219 GCF_000690725.1 Stegastes partitus | reverse complement strand
ATGCACCCCTATGAAGCATCTATAGATGCATTCTTATTTTTTACTATTGGAGGTGTTGATTCCTTTTTCTTTTTTTCCTTCAATTTTGTAAAGTAAATAAATTTAACTTTTTCTTTTTTCTTTTTATGATTCATGGCTTCCTGCTTTCCCTCTAACTCTGTCCATGGTGGTGCTGTTTCTGTTGAGCTGCAGGGCTTTCAGTGAAAAATGAGTCCACACTGAGTAAGAATATCACAGGAGCAAAAAACATCCAAAAACAGCTTGAAGTTTAGTTGGTTCATCAACAGCTGTCTTAAACAAATGAGTGCACACAATAACTACAGATCTGGATGATGCCAGTTGAGCAGTTGAGATAATGATTAGCTGCCTGAGAAGCCATTGTATGTATAGGGTTTGTTACAAGTATGTGTGTGTGTGTGTGTGTGTGCATATATATATTTTTTTTTTCCCCCCAAAGAACCCTCAAAACCACACTGTGTGAATCAAAGAAGCCCAAGTCTTCACGGTTCTAGGGCTGTTTGATTAAACGTGTTGTCAAGTAGGAGATTCTACCTGATCAAGTCTGTCAGTGCATCATATATGAATAAAGCCGTCTCTCCTCTGCCGGCTGCTCCTCCTATTAAATCCATACGGAGCTGCAGGAGTCCTTAAACACAGCCTAAATATTCACTCACTCATCTAAATGAGCCGGGCACACGCAGAGCCTCAGAGTGAACTGGGAGGCCTCCCAGTGAGCACCAAAGTCATTCCGGGTTTCCGAGTAGTAATTACAGTCAGAGAAACCCATATCATTCCCTCTACAAGCAGCTCGTCGTCCTGCTGCATAACCAACTCTGAACTTGGCGGTTGAGTGCATTTACAGTTGGTAAGATGAACGCTGTGACTGTACGCTGAATCAGATATGAGCATGTGTGCTGCTGTCACAGTGAGTTTCACCCACTCCTACTGCTGCTAGTTATCGATGCCAGAGCCCAGTGGAGCTCAGTGACCGAGCACTCAGACCAGCAATAGATTGCAATGCTGACAATACATTAGGTTTTAAGTGCCGTGGGCCAATTAATACCACAAAAGGCCTTGGCAGATGGATGCAGGCTAAAGCTTTCTTTCCACTAATTTATTTTTATTTTTCATTCCTATGTCGGGCCATTAGAGACGTCTGACCGATTAACTCTTCAATTCATCACGCGTCAACGCACACACCACCATCGATTTACTCAGCGCTGCGCTTTGAGCCATCATTAAGCTTCTGTGCATCTGCCCTCACTTACAGAAAACTGTGTTTGAGTCTGTCTGTGCCAGACACTGAGGAATAACCTTGGTTTCCAATCGCTGCTCATATGCAAACGTGAGCTATTATACAAATGGCTACAGTGAAATCCCTGCAGTTTGTAAATACAAAGAACAGCGCCGCAAATGAGACTGTTTTGTTGCTGAAGGAAGCGTGGAGAATAGCTGAGTGGAGAAACTACGGCAGCTCGACACACTTCACACTGACAAACAGACCAAAGATAATGAAGACAACCAGTAAAATAGCAAAGACATATAATGACAAAGAGCAGACAGAAGGAGCAACGCCAAGGCCAGAAGCCAGAACAGAGCTCCGCCACAAGCTGCACAGAAAAATAGAGCTCAGGTAGAATTCTCCAGGAGAAAAACTGCTGAACGTACCCAGTAATGTATTTTATTGCTGCGATTGTGACTCCTGATCACACAATTTGAAGACCTTTTCTGTCATGCACAGAGCGTGATGCAGTTCTGTACATGCAACAGGTTTATAAGGTATGAGCAGGACTCCTCACATGACCAAAAGCAGCTCTCACACAGGACACACATCAGTCCTTCAGTTTGATGCAAACACCTCAACAGCCAAGACGTAGCTGTCCCGTGCGTAGCAGCTAGCATTAGCACTAGCCTTGCTCGTCTGTACTGTTCAGTAAAATTCTATTTTTTTGTATAGCGCCAGTTCACAACGTATGTCATCTCACAGCACATCACACAGTAAGGTAAAGACATTATGCCATGCCCTTGCTTTTACCAAAACTTCTCTCCAAGAGTGTCAATACAACTGCAAAGTTTTAGTTTATTTATTTTAAAAAGTTTATTTTTAAAAAAGGTGCAAACAGAGAAAAACCATGAAGGAACAGACAGTGAAGACATTGCATAAGGAGAGTAGACAGAGGAGGGGGAAGCTTAAGCCACACTGATATTGTTTGTCATGACAAGGTCTGATAGCATCTCTAATATTTGATAGCAAAGTTCCACCCTTTTCCAATACTCACACAAGCAGGCACGAAGCAAAATCTATTTCTGCAAACAATATAAGAGATGGATTTGTCCAATTGAGACTATCCAGTTCAAGGTGATGTCACTCTCCAGCCTTCTCTCAGCCTCTCTCAGGCTTTTGTTGTGACAGAAAATGGGGAAGGAGAAAGGCCTGTAGCACTGCAAAGGCACAATCTGTGAAGTGTGAATAAAGGTTTGGTTTACTGCAAGCGGCAGGGTGCCATTTCTCAGGAAGGGGCATTGTGTCATCGTCAGCAAACAAAGGAAATGGTTCACGAAACAAATCCAAATCAGAAGGAAGCTCTGCAGCAAGTGTAAAAAGAAAATGTCGACAGTCAGGGAGATGGATGCAGATGAACAGTTAGAGTTGATGTAAAAAGCATGCAAGGAGTTTAATATGCACCTCCTGCGGCATCATGTTTGGCTCATAAAATCCAATAGTGGAGAATTGATAGTGTAGAGTAACAGAATCCATAGTGCATCCCAGGAGGCCTCACAGTGAAGACAGTGAATACATAAAATCAAGAGTGGAAGCTGTAAACTGGACTGCAATAAAAATAAATAATTAAAAACAAACAAGATCTACACAGTAATTAATATTTTTAGCTTTTAGTTTTCATTACAGCACTGCAGAAAATATGATGTGTGCACACTAATGATAAAGCTCTCAGCCCAGACATAATGCCATCAATCTTTATGAGGAGTTTAATTAATTTAACCACTTACATGCTTCTGTTGGACAAAAAATGCAACAATGTCCTGTTGATTGATTCCTTCAACTAGAATGAGGCCCACAGTATTGATCCAAATGGGCTTTGTGGCAGTAAAACAGGTAAATATATGAGGAGCAGTTGTGCCTGCCACTTGCTTTGTGCAGGATGAAGAAATACAGAGAGGCCACGGCGGCTCTGCTGCTGGAGGACAGGACAGCGTATTGTGAAGGACTCCTTCCTGTTCCTGTATGTGTGTGTTTACACTGCAGGGACTCGCTGGGACCAAAACCACGTTCCCACCATGTGGATCATTACATTTTACTGGAAACATTGGGTTTACGGTTAACGTACGTCTCCAGAAGATGAAGCTCTATGAATATAATTTTGGCAAAGATATCATAAATCCATTATACACTTAGTTCTTTGTGAACCTGAAAGTTGTCAAATTTAACTGAGAACACTTAAAATAAGTTTAGTGTAGAAAGCTGCCCACTGACAAAAACATAATAAGACAAAAAAAAAAGGCATTTTCTTACAGATGCTTTTTTTACACTAACTGCAGTGATCGACTGTGTTGACGTGTCGGAGCAGCAACATGATGTTCTGTCTCCAACAACATAACTTACTACAGCTTTAATGCACTGGGGAGTGTGGACACAGAGGGTCTTATCACTGAGATAAAACTCTCTAGTTTACCTCATATTATATTACATTAGTTCATAACCTACATAAGATGATGGATTTCTAGACAAAAGCTATAAAATATGTAAGAAATGTAAAATAACGTGGAAGGGGCTAAATAGCACGACGCACTAGAACCAAGCTGGTGAGACAAACAGGACACAGTGATCGGAAAAGAAGAACTCAGGAGTATAAAGTAAATCTAAAGGCTAGAAACCAGTTTTTCTAAAAGAACACATCTTTTTCCTTGCAGAAACCAAAGTGACAGGGAATGAGTGAACCAGTCTGAACACATTTCTCTTCTGTCCCTTCAATCGCTGACAGTCTCAGGTTCAATCTCCAACACAAGTCTCCTCACTGAAGTCAAGCAGTGTCAGACCAGCGCTCATTGCAGCTCAGGTGGAGGGTCACGAACTCAGCCAAATGACACGTGCTGATTTAACCGTTCTGTCAGCCACAGCAGGTTTATCTGCTATTACAGGTAACAGTGCTGCTAGCTGTTTAAAAGCAAAGCATAGTAAAAGCCTGCATCCTGTTAAACTGGCTGGATGATGATGATGATGATGATGATGATGATGATGATGATGAGCTGCATGATCAAAATGTGTTTGATCAAGAGTGATCAAATCTACATATAAAGAATAAATTCAAACAAGATGACTATTAAACTCAATAGAAATTAAACAGAATAAACAAATGATGAAGTATTTTAGTAGAAAAAATAAATAAATCAGTAAAAGTAGCAACATAACCGTGTAGACAGACTGTCAAACGATATTATAACCCTGTTATAACCATATTATAACCATATTATAACCATAATACCATAAAGCACCACGAGTAAAAGTGTTCATGCTGAGCTATATGCATTCAGGACCAGGTGATTATTATTGCAGTTAAGTCGGAAAAATAAGTATTCTGGTTTGTCAACCCACAAAAATCTGTCCATTTCTGAGCCAAATTATAATAATTAAAAAAAACAAATGACTAATTATATAAAATCAGCATGCATCTTCAAACGTACCACAGCCTCCCATTAAAGAAGGAAAAAACAGGCGTCACTGAAATAAGTTAGAATAAATAAAAAATCCAATCATCATGCCATTGCTTTTGAATTGTGGTTCAACAGAAAGATTTTTTAAAAAAAAAGAAAAAAACAACAACAACAACAAAAGCAAACAACATGATGGACTAATGTTTGGTTGAACAACCCTCTGAGTCGATCACTGCAGTCAAGTGTTTTCTATAACTCTCAGTCAGACTTCTGCACCTGTTGACAGGTACATCGGTCCACTGCTCATCAGCAGGGACTGCTCTAGTTTTATTCTTTTGAACCACAATTCAAAAGCAACGTCTTATTTCACTAAATTATAATTTACCAATTTTTTATTTCTTTATTTTTCAGTTTCTAGTTATTTGAGTGACTGTTGTGAGTTCTGCCTTTTCTTTAATGGACGGTATGAATACATGTGAGGAGGACTGTAGGTACAGAGGTAGTGCTCTCCGCTCTAAAACAAAACCCTGTGAGTGTGTCTGCTGGTTGTTTTCACACTCGTCCAAGTGAACCTCACCAACCAACCAAATGAACCTCAGTTTGTTTTGTTCAAACCACAATAAACCAGCTGGTTAGATGTAAGATGTAAAACATGCTCTGAGGATGAGGTCCATAACTTGCTTTGTTAAGCGCTGTGTTGTAAACTGTGCTATACAAATAAAACTTTATTGAATTGAATATCAGCTCTGGACATGTGATTCTGGGGAAGTAGCTCGTTATTAACCGTACGTACAGGTAGAGTTATGGGCTTTAGGTGGTTTTAAAAGTAAATATAAAAGGTCATTTAGACAACATTGTGTCATCTTTAAGGGCAAACTTACTGACTCTGTGGCTCAAGTGCACATATTACACTTTAGGACACACAACAGCATTTAAAATAAAAATACTTCAATAGATTGCTGTCCTCCATGAAAGTGTGTGACAGTATGCAAAGTGTTTGCATCAAATGGGCTTAATAGCAATATGTAAAGATGACAGGCATTTCATCTAGTCATCTAAATGTTCACTTACATGCATCCGATGCAAACTGCCATGAGAGCACAAAACAAAATGCAGAGTTCAGCTGTATCAAGTGTGCAGCCGTTATGACTCACAATCAGTCTATTATATCCCTGAAGCTTCTTTGCCCTCCATCAATCTGCTGTGCAGGTCCCTCAAGGTGGATCTGTATGTACCTGGTTCTGTCCC
>NW_007578406.1:271761-275106 GCF_000690725.1 Stegastes partitus | reverse complement strand
ACTTAAAGGTCTGAAATCACCCACAGCCCTGTGTCCACCAACACCTCTATCCAGGCAGTGCCCTCCCAACGGCCTGCTCCGACTGCTGAAGGACTTGATGTGTCCAGTGTGGGGTCCCTGCCCAGTGTGGGGTCCCTGACACCTTGTAAGCCATCAGGAGCTTTAGCCTCAGCGCACTGTGGTGGTTTTACTCTGGTCACCTCAGTGCACTTGTGGTTTTCACTTGCTTTGTTTTTATAAATCTGGATGTCGAGGTGGGGGAACAGCGTTTAAGACAACCACATAGCTGCCACTGTTCAGCAAGGCCCTGAACTGTGTCTGCTCCCCGGCTTCCTAGTTTACACTCTAATAAAGCAATCAGTTCATTTAACTTTAAAGGAGTTTTCCACTGCTTCTTTGTTTCTCATTTCAGGTGGTTCACCTGTTCAGCGCTATGCTAGTGTTAGAATAAGGGCTGGTTTTCCTGCTCCTCTCCTTCTGCCAACACTCCATACACGCAGCATTATAATCCACAGGTTAAATAGTTGAATCTGCCTCCATTCGTGCAGCACCTAATGAGAAACTCCACCACAATTAGACATAAAGGTTAGTTTGCTCATCATTGAACACTAACATTCAGCCTGGGACCATGTTGTGTAACGTCATTGAGGGCTCTTAAGGAGCTTTGTCAAGAAAATCACTCTGATAATTCATCAAGCTGAACTGCACTGCTCGGGGAATACAAATTTCTATCAAAAACTCATGAAGTTTGAAAGGCATAGCTGGTTGCATTATGGGAAATGGAAGATCATTTTGTGGTTTAAATCAATCAGCTGAACATTTCTGCTGTATCATTTAGCCATTCACTTTTTAAATGTTCTGCTGTGAGTCCTCTGGACTTCATTGCAGTGCAATCCTAAACCACCGGAGTGCCTTCGTAATGATTAGGTTGGACAATATGCCAAAACTTTGATATATTTTCTTACATGGCTGCGACTGCAGCTCACACAGTTCGGTGTCACTGGTCTCTGCACACGGGGACTTTCCTCCCTGCATCACTAAACTGCTGGATGAACCAGAACATATTCTAATTTATAGCACAAAACATACAATCATAATATCAACAATGGACATCTGGAATCCACAACTATTGGCAGTGAAATTAAAAATCTCATATCAGTGAAAACCTAAATGCTGAAGGCCAGGAGCACCTCTGATTCCAGTCCAACATATCTCTGAAGCAGTCTGTGTCTCCTGAGGCGGTGTCGACGCTCCATGATTACTGAGTGTATTTTTTTTAATGTAATCTCAGCCACCACTTCCACCAGCAACATCTCTCTCACACACATACTTTTCCCTCTAAGCCCTCTGAAGTAGTCGTCCTCCCTGTGTGGAGCGGCGGCCTGCGGGGCTGATCTGTTGGCTGGCAGTGCTGGACAGTGATCGTTATCGAAGGGACCGGGTGGATGGATGAGTGGAGCCTGTGGGGCCTCTGCTGAGCTTTGAGTTGCTGTGGTGGGAGCTGCTGATTGAAGGGGGAGTCTTCCCAACAAAAGGAGAAGGAACACTAAAAAGAGGCACTAAGGCTCAGTCCTGTCCCCCCTCACACAGCACAGAAACACACTTTGTTCCTTTAAGCCCCTTCACTCATCTGCACAGATTTACCTGCTTCATTACCTGCTGCCGATCATCCAAGTTTATCGGACAAATAAAGCAATCTGTTGTGTGTCTACATGTCTGGTGGGAGGACTTTACAGAGCAGCGCCTTCTCATCACTCAGGCAGCTTGGACATACATCACCAGGGTACTAGATTACATTGCTTATGCAAGCCTGTCCAAATGGTAAACAGTGCGGTGCTGAGCAAACTCCCCGTCTGGGGCCGTCTTGTGATTGCACACCTCACGTTGCCCCTCCGAGAGCCTCCTCCTGCCTCCACCTCTCCCTCTGCCACAGTGCATGGCTGGGAAACTTCTAACATCCATACAGAAGGGAAGAAAATCATTACTTTAAATCAGTTTGGCTGTTTGTGAGAGTCGTTCAGGACAGGAGAGTTGAGGATGGTAAAGCGCAGGCTGTCCTCATTGATCTGCGCAGCCCTCTAATCTCATTAACTGGCTCTTGATTTATTGAGATGGGGCTCAGAGCGCGCCAAGGTTATGGAAGCAAACACCCGCACTGCACCCCCGCACCGAGGGTCGCATGGAATTGAGGTCAATTGACTGTTCGGCGGACCCACGCTCCCACAATCCCTTACACCAGCCATTGCCTTCTCATTAACAGCCGTTTTGGGCTGAGTGTGGAGGGGGGAGGAATGTGGGAGGCGACCGGCTTGGTGGGAAAAAGAGAGCATTAGGGGATAAATTATCAGCTGTAATGAGGTGAGGCAGGGCTGCATCCAGTCATCACAATCTTACAAGCTACACAATGCTGCTAATAATGCAGAGACGACGATACAGGCATCCAGCTGAGCTATTGATTACACTGCAGCACAGGTAAATTGACCAATAAATAAAGATAGAATCCAAACACACGCCCACTGTAATTATACACCTATTGAGCCACTGTGATATATGACATAACTGCAATTTGCTAATTCCTGCCTGCGGTTTGAGTAATAGGGAGGATAATAATAATGCTGCTACAGCTGACAGTAGCCATGGTTCAGCAACTGGTGTCCACTGACCTGCTGAATGGGAACAACTACAGCAGCAAAGCCCAGTGCTGAAAGCTGCCTAGAGGGGCAACTGAAGGCGAAACAACTGACGCGCTCACTACCAACTACTGCTGTGCTTTGTATTAAAACAATGTCCGAACTTCGAGCAATAGTGCACCTAGTTTTCTTTATTTTGCTCACCCGTTTGAGTTCACAAAGTCCATTCAAGTTAAAGCATACACATTCACAATTCCTTCAGTTGTGGTGGTGTCTGCGTAGCGTGGTGTGGCGTGGCGCAGCGGAGCGGTCACAAAACCGTCTGTGCTCCACCCCATTAAGCAACAGAAGTTGCAGGAACTAGGTAGAAGTTCCTACCTAAATACCCACCACGACCTCATAAATGTACCACATCCTTTTGTGGACCAACCAGCACCCAAAACACACCCAAACATAAACACCATCAAAATGGCCATCACAACAACAATGCCTCAGGTTTTCATGGATGGGGAGTTTGATATTTTCTAGGCAACATGGATAGTGTCAGCATCATAGTATTAAAAAATATATCTTTTGAGTATTGATGCATTTAAAAAAAAGGTTTAAAGACTAAAGCCTACAACAAAGAACAGACCAACAAAAACACTAGAACCACGACCCAGGAACCACTGAAGTTCTGGTGACCCTGTAAATCTGGCAGGAAAACCAACTTCTG
>NW_007578406.1:259762-270907 GCF_000690725.1 Stegastes partitus | reverse complement strand
AAAGGCATTCTGTTCTATTCTATTCTATTCTATTCTATTCTATTCTTTTCTATTCTATTCTATTCTATTCTATTCTATTCTTTTCTATTCTATTCTATTCTTATATACTCTGGGAATACAATTAAGCTTCAGCATGTCAAATAGGACATAAAGTATGATGTAATCAGCTGCATTTTGTTGTTGTGTTCATTGTATTTTCAGGTAATATACCTTTAGTGGTACCAGGCATGACAATGAACAGGACATTAAAGAAAACAAGGGTGGTCTAATCATGTTTTTCCATGACTGTATATAACACTGATGCCACTGAGAGGACAGCATTCCTATTTACAGTTTAGCATAAAAAAAAAAAAATCTGGACAACATACTATGGATGTGTGTGTACCTATGCTGTTTATTGCGATCCAATTAATCAATTTCTAATTACCTCCCAGGTTCTTTCTGGCAAAATAACACAAGAATACTTCAGAAAGAAAGTATTAGAAAGGTGGTGATGATGGCTTTAGTCCCAGATTACTGCCAAAATCAAAGTACAGCCCCTGGAAAATGTATTATTTAGTTTCTATGGTTTTATTTACCTTTTTCAAATGTTGTTTTCTTGTTTCTTTCTTTTTTTTAAATCAGATATGGACATCTGCAGAGACACAGGAAACATGCAGCCAGAGGCCCGGCTTGTGTCACGGTGGTCAGGATCCAGGTCTGGTTCGTGGTGCACACACCAGGTGAGCTACTGGGCACCTCCATGTTCTACTAACTGTCCTTCTAATGTTTGCTTTTCTGTCTATTCTGTATATTATACTGGCTAGACACCTAAAACCTTACCAGGACTGCATGGTTGCACTTTAATTAGATTTGATTGGCCGGCAATATGTGAGAGAGCAGCTTCACAAATAGTCAAGCACTGCTGCGTTCTGATTGGTGCACACAAGCATCACAAACGCAGAAAATAACACAAACATTTCAGACTTGAGCAGAATCATTTGCCAAAATTCTTTGGCATGAAAAACTCGATCACTGATAGTAAGAAAAGGATTGGAAATACCAAATTAACTGATTATCGTCACTAACGAGCCAAAACATCATGGCCCTTCTGCCAAAACAGCTCACCAACATATAGACTCTACGAGGCCTCTGAAAATGCCCTGGGGCAACTGGCACAGAGGCATCTGCAGCAGATCCTTAAAGTCTTTTAAATCTTTACACATCAACTCCTAGAAAGACTGTCCACCTACCGTGTAACATGCCAGACCTCGACAGGTACTGTTGTTACGAGATAGTAATCCACCTCATCTGTAAGCGGTTATGTTGTTTTGGTCGATGAATGCATGAGGGAACACAACCACTACGACCTTTTCTACCCCGCTGTCGTCATGTCATTGACTAGAGACTCGTACCTGGTATTCACTGGGCCAGAAAGTGCTGACGGCGAGCTCCACCTGGTGCCACTGGCGTCCCTGGGAGCCGGAGATATTCCACACGGCGCTGCCCTTGGGGCCACCGTTGACCCGGATGTAGACCTGCAGGTCTCCAGGGCTGTGGCCATCACGGCTGTACAGGAAGTAGCTGAACTGGATGCAGTGAGTGTCGTTCTCGCTGAGCGGCAGCAGCAGCAGCTGAGCACGCTGCCCCCCAAAATGCTGGGAGGAATTGACCATCATGAAGGATCCTGGTGCAGAAAAACAAGCAGAAACAAGGACACATTAGAGAACTGTCTTTCTTTTATCTTTAGTAATTAGTACCAATTGGCAGCACTCATTTAAAGTTCAGTTATTATTGGTAGATGCTGAGATGCTGAGATGACTTGAACAGATGAAGAGAAGATAGAAAGTTTGGAGCTGATAAAATGGAACGACCTTGTCCAGCAAAGACTCTTCTGTTAAACAGCAGCAGCTATTCCTACACACTTCACAGATAGCATCCACTTCAGCATTTTCCCTTGTCAGACTGAGCTGAGTGGCCTGAAACATATAAAGAAATAACACAATCCACCTCTCTGGGCTTCACCTGTAACACCTCAACCTCGGATAGATATGTCATGTTTGTTTTCAACCACTGAAGAACGTCTGCCTTCTTTTTATTTTTAAATCCCTGAAAAAGAGCCTGAGAGCCAAAGTTGACAGGCTCAGGGTTGTTACTCAGAATATCTGTGAGATCCTCTCTGGCTATTTGTCTGCATTTGGTCTGTATCTGCTTCTGCCTGCTTTCACTGGGCCTCCATCTTTTTCTGCAGCGCTGCCTCAGATCTGTTCAAAGCTGCAGCACTGGTGTCAGAATGCACTTTCATTTTGGACTGAGGTTCACAGAGTAACTGCTGCCTGCTTTCTCATCCCTTCAGCACAGCAGAGATCCCCCGGCCATGAGAAGAGCGTCACAACGGATGGTGGGGAAATAAAGCGGGAGGTTTGCCTTTGACTGTGGCCTTCTGAGCAGCAGAAAGCTCAATCTGAAGTGGAAAGAAAAAATACTGGAAAATATGATTTTCTCACCTTGTTTGTGAGCCACAATCAGACATTTAACATTAAAATAATTGTGAGAAACTGTATAACAAGGAATATGTGTTTAATGCCTAATAAAAGGCTTTATTTTATTAAATGAAGTGTTCATGTACAGCAGCTAAAGGAAAGGGCCTTCTTGTGACATATTACCATGTAACTGTACAGACATGTTAATATCTATGTAATATCTGCATTGTACAGCTATTAACACATCCAGATATGAATACACCCATGCAAGGATGAGTTCATGAGTAATATGCTGTATGCAGGTTGTAATTATAATAAAATCTGATCTAAATTCTAAATAATTTTACAGACATTGTGGAAAAGGTTGTGTGGTTTTGTTTCATTGTGCGATATACGTTGCTGCAATAAATGAATTGAGAGCAATTGAACTGTGAAGAATGGATGTGAATTTAAATGCAAAGTGTGTTGTTTGTGCTTAACTGACTCATTGGGACTTGTTAGGCATGTCAAGAACTGCCAGATGATGACAATGACATCTTCTAATCTGGTGGTAACACTTAACAACCGCCTGCTCTGCTAGACAGGAGGATCAGAGCTTCGGTGAGGATCTTAAGTGGAGGAAATGTATGCCTTAAACGCCACAGAGGAAACCAATGTGCTTACATTTTAAAATTCCTGCTGTCTAAAAAGTCAATAAGACAAGGCGGTAAAGGGAAACTGTGGAAGCCAAGACAAGATGTAAGACAAGAGCAAGAAAAACAATCAGATAGAAGAAGGTTTGACTGACACGTGAGCGTTGCCTTACCGACCACCTCCTCGTTAATTTGCACCTCAGATAGTCTGCCAGCAGCATATGGATAAGACATGGAGGCTTTGGACAGTAGTGCTGCAGACAAACTGACCTCTGTGGCAACAGTCACCAAAGGTGTGTGTTAGAGTCATTTAATCTGGGGTTTGGGTATATTGTGAATAGAGCAGCTCTCACAGTTGTCTTGTTCATACATGTTAGGATGGTTTTAAAGCAAAGACAGACACAAGTGTTTAAGATCAGTAATTAATCCATGTAGAAGAAGCTGTGAGCACAACAGTGTTCAACTAGATGAGCTACAAGTAATCTGTTTTAGTACTTTGAAATATCTGCAGCCATTTAGAAAGCTGTTGATTTTTGACAAGCTTTCTGTGAGATGAACGTCACAGCATTACGTCTTATCGTCAGACCAACAAGACGACATCATCACCAAGAAATGCAAGATTAAGATCTTATTGCAGTGAGTGAAAGGCACTGAAATGTTCATAATATCTAGATTACAGGAGGAGCTTTCTGCTACAGCATGTAGGAGCTGCATTTAAAGAACAGAACCTTTTGCCAGCTGTTGGGTACATGGAGGGAAGTTTCCTGCTTTGGGTTGTGTGGCAGCCAGTGACACATGAAACTAGAGGACAGAATGGATTCTATTAAAAATAAAAGATGCCATGAAGTTGAACAATTCCAAAGCAGACCTCAAAGTGCACAACTTCAAGAAACATAAAGAGAATCTGTTGGAGTGCTCCCCAGGGTGCCATGAGCGTTGGAGATGTGCGGTGAGATGTCCACCATGCTGTGCCAGCCGAACACTATGCCAAAACTTGAAGTGATCTGTTGTTAATGTGGCTGAAACTTGCAGAATCAAGACACCAAAGACTCTTTGCTTTCACAAACTATGACATCTGTCCGTATGGAGTTACTGAGCCAAAGGGCTGCCCTTTAATAACCCACCAAACGTCAGTAATGAGGAGAGTCTTACAGGCATTGATCTGTCAGTGGATCCATCTTGGAGTGAGAATGCAGCATGCTGTCGTCTGCATCCTGTGCAGGCCAGCTGCAGACTGATGGCAGCATTAAGCTAAACTGCTCTTGTTTCTATGATAACTTACTTGGGGATCAGCTTTTCACTGACTGTGATTGATCACTCTACATGAGGAGGCCGATCTACAAAATGTTCAGTCACCAACAAACAGTCAGCCTGTCACTCATGCTGGTGTTACTGTGGTACCTGTGGATTGTATTGTTCTGTAGTAGAATACAGAGCTAAACTAACATTTTATTTGCCTACAGGTGCCAAAACTTTTGTATCGACCTAAAAACAATGAAGCAAGAAACTGATAGATGGAGAAATGAATGGAGAAAGTAGAACAAATGATGTGGCTCCACTACAATGTTTGCAGAATAGTTCCACCACCAGACTGTCTCCATGTTATCATCTATTTATCCATTTAGAAGCACATAAACGTAAAGGAAAAGATGCTGCTTGGTTTGACCTTTATGTGATCAGTGATGAATATAAACACATTCAGACAAACATACTAGCAGTAAGTTGTCTGTATTTATTACCTTGGACTGGTGAACACGGCCTTGGGGATCACACAGTTTCCTCCCTAATGTCTAATCTTCCAGCCATCATCATCACATTGAGTCTTTGATGTTGCCCGTAGGAGGGCAAATGCAAGCTAATTGCACGGATAGCCTTCAGATCCGGTGCAACGCAGTGGGTGCTGCTGCTTGGCATGACCGGGGCGGATTAGGCAGATAGTGGGGATGGTGGGTAGTGTAGTTGCCTCGGTACTGTAGTTGAGGGGGAGTCCAATCAGAGCCCTGCCTCCTGCCATTAATCATACTGACACGGTTATTAGGCCATAATGGCAACCGAGGGAATGCTTAAACCAGAGAGATGGCTGGAATACGTGCACGCTGACATGCAGGACACATATCAGCATGCACACACACACACACACACACACACACACACACACACACACACACACACACACACACACACACAGCCTCAAAGCAGACTCAGATCCAAGTCTTGCTGACCTTCCCAGGAGTAAGAGGTGGCTTCTTCTTTCAACTCACCCATCATTCCTCCTCCTCCTTTCCTATCAACTGATTTTCATTTTTCCCCATGTTTTGCTTTTCCTTTCCTTTTCACATCTATTTCTTCTTTCTGCTAAAGACATGCAGTCTTACACAAGGATAAATGGCAGGTTCATTCCTTTATACACAAAAGATTCACCATCTGTTTTCAGGCAAATGCAAAACCTCAGCATCAAAGAAAAATACTGGCAAAGGTATTTTATCAGCAGCTCGTGTCTGGACTCATTTTCATCAAGGATAAGACATTTTCCAGGAAGACATTGGCCCTGTTATTTCACATTTCACAGTGTAGTGTGTTGATAACAAACTACAGCCAATCTTTTTTCACTTTAATGTGTTTTGAAAGAAGAAATCTGCCTCTGAGTGCAGACTTTTATTTACACTGAGGTAAATGTGAAATTAACTCAATTATACTGAATGTAGTTTTTGTTATGCAGCCATTCTCCATGTCTCACACGTTATGGAGTGCCGTCAGTTGGTATAAGAAAGCATATTAGCAGGAGTGTGGTCTAATGTGTTGCTGTGAGCCCAGTTTGCTCAGTCAGACCTACACAGGAACTTTTTATTTCTTTCATCAAACCCCGGCTTGAAAAAAGAAAAAAGAATTTAAAAAAAAGCAGGTCAAAAGGCGACTGAGATCCATGGAAAGTTGGATATAAAGAGATTTAAAATGCATGTCACAAATCTTCCCTGACCACTGTCCGTTCCCTCCCTGGGCTCCATCCTGCCCCAGAAGCACGGATGAGACGTCAAACTGCCAGAAATATCCTGTGATAACAAGCAGCTGCTGTCCTCTGAGATCTCCCTGTATTCTTGGACAACGCTGATATTTTTCTCTCCCTCACCTGCTCGCAGGCGAAACCCAGGCAGGCTCTGGCTTCGCCTTCGCCACTGCAGCTGCTTTGATGTGCGAGTTCTCCGAGGGGGGCTCTGTGGTTAAATTGCTTTTTCTTCAGCTATGAGAGCTGGAGCCCCTCATTGTTAGAGGGCAAGTCTCCAACTGTCCTCATGACAGGACTGCATTGAGAACAGTGGGGGAGGCGGTGGAGGAGGGGGGCAGCCTGTTTTCTCATTACACATTATTTTTTCAAATATCTTACAGCGACTCACTCCTTTTTGTAAACCAAGTACAGTTGTAGCTCATGCAGTATGATTTGTTATTGGAAATGTTGTTTAATCCTATTCAAGCTGCCTAGTGGATAAATGAGTAAAGAACGTGTCCTCCGACCCTGATGGACTGGTCGTCCCTCTGACCAGGGACAAAGTCATATTAACTACTGCTTTGAAGCAAGAAACAAACATCAGACGACTGTGTTAAGATCTGATGTGAAGTCGACCCATTTATCCACCCTGACCTCCTCCTTAGACTCGATCAAAACCAAATGATGGGCCGACTTTCACAAACCACGGATGGGCTGTTTGTTTAACATGTGGACAACCTCTGAGAACAGGACAATGACCTGTTTTGTCTCTAGAAATATTCTCACCTTACAGTAAAATACCATATTTACTGCATAAATGAAACACCAGCTGGTCTGAGGTGAATCAGACCAGCTCAGAATCAGTAACTGGTGATCATCACACTGCATGCTGGGTAGATTTCTGGCCAACAGAACTCTCATGAGATCCTGGCAGCTGCAGTTTGTAGGTCCAGCTACAGCAGTTCACAGCTCAAAGCTGAAACACCTTTGAATGATGGAAAACATATTGCTGCTGTTCATAGATCTAAAAGCTTCAATTACTGACTAACAATATAATGTTCCACAGAAACTCTTAATTTCATGTTAAATTATGGATTCACTTCAATGTTCACATAGATGATCTTCATCCTGCTGCTGAAACCCACGGCTATTCTCATTTATCATTTGTCCCATAAAACATCTAAAAACAATGAAAAAAAAGTTTCAACCAACTGCTTCAATGAAAATCCCAAAGTTACAGACTAAATAAGTAATTCAGTAATTTGGGTGAATGCAGGTGAAACATGAGGATCCTCTGACGTCTACAGACACAGTACAGACACTAAAGGTTCTGGTATTTATAGCATCTGCCTTTTGCTAATAAAATGTTTAGATAAACAGGACAGTATTCCAGAGAGCCACAAACATCTAGTTTGCTGTAGCATTAAAGGAACATTACTCTGTTTTTTGTTTGTTTTTTGTTGGACCAAATTACAAAAAAAGCTGAACATCACACAAACGTCTCCGGGAACCTGAAGGCAGGATGTGGTCCCAGCAGGCTTACATCAATCCCATAATTCTACTCAACAGCACATACAGACCAGCATCACAACCAACAGCAGCTTGATGCTGGTTCATATTGGGCAGGCAGCTGCCTTTGTTTTTAGTGGAACAACAATCCCTCACAGAAAACATGCTGTTCGGTTATATCCTCATTCTAAATAGACAGTTTTGAACAGTCTTTATCTACATTGTGTAGCTGCCCACCAGCATCAGGTATCAGCTGTGATCTGTTCAATGCATCATAACAAATACACATGACATGCAGATATAATACACATCTGTTTCATATGAAGCATTCTAACTTTTTGTTTTTTAAATAAAGTTTATTAGTTAAAATATGTGTGAACCTGAACACACAGCCTGAGGCAGTTACTTCACCTCTGGTCCTCCCCCACATCCTCACTCTGCTCTCCTCTGATATCTACATGTTGCTTTACTTTTCTCACCATGTTCAAGCTGCATCATGCTCACGTCCAAACTCTATCTACATGCTGCATAAGCCAGCATGTGAACAAGACCTCCATCATTTAACACCATGTTTTGAATCCAGTTCTCTACAGAATGAGTCACGTGTTGAGTTTAAAAATAAATGCTGCATTTGTTTGTTGTTGTGCTTAACAGGATCACTGCGATTTCATAAGAAGAAAAGCATTTATCTTTAATCATATTTCGGCATAATGGAACACCTGGACAGGTAAAGTGAGAATGAGGAGAAAGCAGCTGCCAACCAGTCAGTGTGTCTGCAGGACTCTGACAGAACGCCCAGATGTGGAGTCCAGAGTGACCACAGAACAAATACATCAAGGCCACGCTTTACTACACCCAGCACCTGAGATTTAGTTTCATATTTATATTAATGTATTCCCACATTTTGGGTGTTTCCATCGATCTGAACATTGATTGGCTCATTATCAGCGTACATCATCGCCACACATAGACATGGGCAACAACAGCTATCGGAGCTACTTTATGTTTACCAGTGACCAGAACTGATGATGATGCACCTCCTGAGCCTGAGATGGTTAAAGGAAGTCACTGCTTCCCCACATGTATGGACTGTTTATGGACTGGTTGATGGTCAGTCAGCACACCTGAACACCTTTTCCCCCAAAGCTCATTGGCTTCTGCAAAGTCAAAAATGCATTCACAGATTCAAACTTTCCAAATCAATAATTCATCTTTTAAATACAGAATCCTATTTACAGAACAGACGCCTCAACATGCTTGTGGAGTGGCGCTATGTTTAATATTCACCCTCCTTTTTACGCTGCTTTGGTCTGCACCAGCTCTCCAGAACTCAAATAAATCATTACAACAAAGATTCATGCCGTCAAAGCAAAAATAACGAGCTGGAAGCAGGAAAATAAAATGACCATTGCAGAGTTAGGTGCTTATTTTCTATTAGTCTGTCTTAATGAGTGACATGTATCCCATCACATAGAGTCATGCTATGCATCGTTAATATAAACTATTTATTAAAGCAGCTTTAAGTCACTGAGGAGCATGACATTTATGATCAAGTATGACCAGTTAAAGAAGACATCTCCTGAAGGTGAACACACTGGCACAAATTTGTCAGAAACAGCCGCTGTGTCTCTTTTCAGTTTAGCTTGATGGGAGCAAGTCAACATGATTAATGTAGTAATTAAGAACTTGATAAAACTCATGAAGATATTACTATCTCTGATAACCTTCCTTGAGGACACACACATGCACAGAGACACATACTGTATGAGCACACACAAGCTGCTATAAATATATATATATATAAAAACACCCAATGCAGAGAAATTCTCCATAAATCCATAAAAGCTGATAAGGCTCCATCTATTTCTCCCATGACCCTGCCAAGGGCGAGGGAACATGCATTAAGAGATTAGGGGACGGCCTCGGCTCCCTGAATTCATATCAGAATGTGGGGTGGGAACCGGAGTCATAGGTCTGCTGCTTTTATCACACTTACACTGTAAGGAACAAAATGAGAGAAGCCGAAAGTGTGAGGGAGGGCAGGGAAGAGGGAGAGATAGCAAGGGCTTTTATCTTTATGTTTGTCTCCATCATTTTTCGTTGGCTTCCTTCTGCTGCCATCAATAACGCTTTGTATAACTCAGACGGCCCCGTTCTACACCATGACAACACCATCTTTCCTTGGAAAAGGCCAAGCAAAACCTGATGCATTTTAATCAAATTGTTATCTCACAATTTATGCCTCTGCCTCCGGTCGCTGTGACTAACAGCTAACAGTCCAGTTTGTGGTGATGCTGATCACAGTTGTGTGATTGAGAGAGCTACACGACCTTCTAGGGCATCTGCAGAAGGTCAACATGAGATTTTCAATTCTGACTTCAGTTCTTCATTTGCTTCCTCTCTTCGTCTTCTTCTTCTTCTTTTTTTTCTGATGTTGTAACCCGGAGCCACAGTAACCTCAGATGATATTGCTCATACAAGAGAAGTGAAGTGCGGCCAGTGTAGCTGATTGGGAGGGCACAGATTGGTCTCGCTGTTTGCTCCTCTTTGTATCTCTGGCTGTAGTGTGTGATCTGCTCGGCTGGCAGGAACACTGGAGCCGGGGCTTGTTTACTGGAGCCAAAAGGCGATGCAGATTTTGCCATTTACAAAGTGACACAGTGCTTACAGCGTGCAAATGGGAAATCTGCAAACCAACAGCAGCTGGTCATGAATGCGACACTGACAGAGCCTAAACACCCCGCAAACAATACGAGTCTGACTGCAGCTGACAACTCGAGCTAATGAATTCCCCAGGTGAGACTCAAGAGCCCAGCAGACAACCTGGAGACCGCTGACAACAACAGAGTCATTACTGTGTTTCTACACTGACGCTTCCAAGATGCACCGATTAGCACCCCATACTGAGTGAAATGTGCCAACAACCTGCGCTCTCATTATCTATGCAAATGCTGCCTCCCATGTCGTAGTCATACCTGTGTGCTGCTGCTCTGTTTGTGCTGCAGGATCACATATACATCACTGCACTGATTCAGTCCCTCACAGCAAAGCCTGACATCAATGGGTACATATAGGTAAAATTAGTTATTATAAGTTGCTTCTCCAGTGCTTTCAATTGATTAGAATAAAGTCAGAATATGTGTTGTTTGTAGTTGTGGTGGCATGGCTCTGTTTCTCACCTCCTGAGGGAGATATCTGGCTCTGTAGCTGCTAAATGCCCACCAGCTAATCACTAACTGTTTCTGTCTGCTGCTTGGTGTCACCAGGCTGCATACAGTGGGATTTTAGAGGTTTCTTTGAAAACAGCAGCCTGCTGTGGCTGAAAATGATGTTATAAGAGCGGCGACAGTGAACCAAAAGAGTCAAATTAAGGGCCAGACAGCTCAGCATATAAAAAACACTCCTTCTAAAGCTTTGAAATGCTGAGAGGACCAGCAGTCTGTCTGATATTCTGAGTGGGCTCGTCACTATGAGACAGCTTTTATACGCTGACACCAAATGTTTAAGTTCCTCTCCAGTCATCGATGAACATCCCAATAACCTGTCTCTGTGTCCTAAA